>NW_024067773.1:95000-395000 GCF_009389715.1 Phoenix dactylifera | reverse complement strand
CATAGCAATCAATTACCTCTTTCGATGACTGATAGCATACCCCTTCATTGTGTTGGTTGCATTCAATTGGTCCTGTCATAGAAGAACTCTCTTCCGGACCAAGTTGAGTGGTAGTAGAAGTCAGACTGGCCAAATCAGTTTTTGAAGCAACATTATTTTGAAATTGCTTTTTGTTCAACTTCCCCTTCCTTTTCTTCTTTTTCTTAGAGATCTTTTTCATTGGCTCATCCATATTTGATGAATTTGATGAATTTGATGCTAGGCCAGCTGATTTATTCCCATCAGAGGAATGCCTACAGAGTTCACCAAGATCATCTGAACTCTGCTTGAGGGAACCAATGTCTGTCAGATTCTCTTGGGATTTTCCACCTCGTGAAGCTTCCTTTATTGCATTTCCCAAAGGTCTGGACATATCACCAACAGAAGAACATTTAGTGCTCAAGTCATTACATTTAAGAGATTGCTGCTGTTCAGTCTGTTGAAAAAGTGAAGCTGGAAGCACCAACCCGGGGATATTCATTTTGCATATGACTCCTATGTAGTTAAGAGGCTATGATCCAATTAACAGATACTTAAGTAGAAAAACAGGAGGGTACAAAACTATCACATGCATAACAGATTTTACAGTACCAATGGGAAAATTATACCTGAAATAATGATAGGAAATAAATAAATGGATAGTCGTATAAATATTATAGACAGATAATATATCATAAAGATAAAAGACAAGGTTCTTTTCATACAACATAAATATATAATGTCTGCAAAATATACAACTATTCATACCATACATATACAGTTTCTTGGCAACAATAGTATCATAGTCAATCAAGCCACATTAGCAAGATTATCGTGGAAATTCAAGTGAAGGGATAATATCATATTGCATAAAGCCTACAAAATAAAAGCACAATAGCCTCCTCTAGGTGAAGTTGACTCCCAGAGTAGGGCGAGTACCCAGATTTGCTGACATTAAACCTAACAAATGGTTTCGACATTTTCTTTTCATGTTCTTCAAATATACAGGTTACAGGTAGTGTGGGAATCAGTCTGCCACTTTTCCTTATGGGAGAACCCTAACTCCTGTAATAGACGCACACCTTCTGGGGATGGTGACTAGCATGCAACATCCACTTGTATGCATGCACAACCAGAAAAGAATGCCATGAAGGACATGATATGTGAATGCATATAATGAGGTTAAGAGAAAGATCATCACTAGTCAGCGGTCGAAAATACAAGAGTTGTTGGAGGTACAAGGATGATTTTCGGTGTTAATCAGCTTTTGATAGAGATAAAACTCTTGGGTGAGAGAGATTCAAATTCTTGACCTCTAGCGAACTGCACAGGCAGCACCACCACTAGTTCTGCATGGTACCTTTAATCATTTTAGCCATCGGTACAGATTAAACTGATTGTGTGACATAGGCATACAATGAACTCATTGTTAGCAATCAAAAAGTTATTTTCCCTTTGTGAACTTGGAATCCATTGAACAGATATATCTGAAACAGCTGCAATGCGTTATGTTTGCAGAAAAATATTACAATGGAACCTCTGTAAGTGGAAGTTGCTAACATTCATGAATTCTTGACTTTTCATGCCACATATTTGCTAAGTTAAATCTCTTGCAATTGGCCAAGACGTTTTAAATTTGTCACAGTATAATGTGTTAAGCTACACATATAATAAAAAAAACCTAGTTAAACTTTCTGAGATAACCCCTTGGAAGAACAAGTGACATTCTTATGCACTGTCTCAGAAATATTCGGATATTTGCATTTTGAGCATCAAGAAAAGAATATTGCAATGGAAAACTTGAGGTCCAATATGGTGTGAAGTTCTAGATGTTCATCATTGGGTTTGCATCAAAACACGCATTTGCACTGCCGTCCCTCAAAGTCAAATCTCATGATCTCAAGTGGAAGGCAGTGAACACCCAATTCCTGCTGCTCTTGCTCCAAGAGAAAAGAATCTTTTCATCACATATAAACTATCAAATCTAGCTGTGTCCTTCCACACCAAGGTAAAACGCTAAAATTTGCTCTCCTGCACACCAAATGCAACTCGAAAGAAAAAAAAAAAGAATCCTCAATCCCCTCCAAGCAAACCCACGAAGAACTATTCTGCCTTAAAGAACCTTATCCTCCTCGAAATATCATCATAAGACAAACCACTAACGATCAAAACTTCAAGAACCTCACTAAGCCCCATGTGATGCAAAGAACCCTCAAAAGCCAAACTTTTAGCCTCATCAAGTCCCTACCAATCTCTTACCCAATGCAACTGTTCCAAACCGTAAACAGGAATATCTAAAACCCGTTCATCTTTTCAATTCAAGCCCTCACCATGTTATTCCAAACAAGAAAGCCTGGATAAGAAAATAAATATTCTAAGCCCAGAATCCATCCCAACGTTAAGACATGAGATCAAGAACAAGAAAACCTAGATAAGAAAAGAAATATTCTAAGCCCAGAATCCATCCCAACGTTAAGACATGAGATCAAGAAACTCTAAACCGAGATTTCCCATTATTCAACACAAAACAAACCAGCACTTCAAGAAATTTCGGAAAGAATTCACCAAAACAGGACGACAAACAAACTATTCATGAAACACGAGATCTTTACAAAAATGCAGCAATTATGATTCAAGAAATACGATTAAACGAAAACTAAATTGATTACCCGTCTCGTCTCGGTTCTCCATCCATTGATCAGACAAGAATCCAATTCGAGAGAGAGAGAGAGAGAGAGAGAGAGAGAGAGAGAGGGCGGGGAGATGGCGATGGAGGGGATGGGTTTGGAGTTTAAATACCCACCGGAGATTTTTCTAATTTCTTTTTTCTTATTTTATCCTCAGTTTCTTTTTTAATCTCTTTTCTTTACCTTTCCGGGTAACGGTTTTCTTGCAGGCCCGTTGAAGAATTAGAAAACCCACAGAAACACCTCGCACGTGCGAAGCCCCATCCCGCCGTCGCTCGTGCGAGCCCCATCCCCTCGTGGTTTAGTTTGACAAAGACATTGACAAACCTCCACACCAATGCAAACAATACCTCCTTTTTGGTACAACGGAAGCAACGCATTGTCCTATTGATGACGGGCATGTGTTTCCCATGCATTTCCATAATTACCGAGGCTCTGGACGGAAAGCAGTTCATCTATTTGTGTTACTTCAACATGTTACGGCAACCGGGACTAGTGCGGTAAACTTTCGATGGTCTTCACTGTGGATCCGTCGACCATGGCAATTAGTGATGAGATTCATATAATATGACAAACAAAATATATTATACCGTACTGAATAAAATAGTATAGAGCATACCGTATCATACTATATTATTTGGTATTAATAAACGATATGTAGGACGTACTGATATTCAGCATATCGCACGGATTCCATACTAAATGTAGCAACATAGTTTGAAATTGTACTGATATGGAGTCCATATCTTGGTTGTGAAGGATATTTCTGAATGAATATATATAATCCAATGCGTCATCAGAAACTGTGATCCAACAAATATAAAAATAGGTTGTTAACATGCAAATGCGTTTGCAGTGCACATAAAGAGAAACAGATAAAAAATCCACCAAGAGAGCTAGGGAGAGAGAGCATGAGTTAGTAATTCAGATTTTAGACATGGATTCCAGATTATCTTAGAATTTTTGTTTTCAAAAAAATCCAAAACGCCTTTTTTTTTTCTCTCTCTTTCTCTCCCTCTGTTATCGATTTAATAGCATGGAAGATTGATGGGATTCGTCGAGTTGTGGTGTACTCGCGCCGTTCCACCGTGGGAGGCGGGAAATCGGTGGTTCGTGTCTGGACAACGTGAACAGCGTGCCTACAGGTAGGGATTGTCGGGAAAGCTATCCCAATCCATTGGCTACACGTTATATCCTATATCCTCTCCCTGTATCCCGCGCTACAAGTTACGAACTTGTGATAATATCCAATCCAAGGTCGATATCGGCCCGATCCCCTTCGATGAATTACGTGATCCACTAATCATAACCGTCGAAACGGCGGTGATCATATAATCCAGTGATCCCGCCGCTTCCAAGAGCCGCGTCTGAATCGGGGCGAGGAGGAAGAACGGCCGAGCCGGCTAAATAATTACAGGAAGAACACGTGGCAGGACGCCACCCGATCGAAGTGGGACGAGCCGCGAGCGGTAAAAAATGGCTGAGACTGTGGGACCCACCTCCAATTAGTGGGCCGACCAACCACCTCCTTCCCCTCCCTCGCCCTGTCGCTCGGAGGAATCTCTCTAAAGTCTAATCTGAAACCACCTTCTCTTTCTTTCTTTCTTCTTCTTGTTTTTTTTGGTGCGTAGAAATCACCTTTTCTGAACTATCATAATCATAATTAAAGTTAATAAATAGCGCGAGGCTTTTAGGGGTTCCAAGGGGAGCAGTCATTGGATGTGGGAGGGAAAAGTTATTGCGGATTGGAGTTTGCTTCGAGGAATGCGGCGAGGGATTCCAATGAGAAGAGGAACAAGAGGGAGAGGCGAAGTCTAACCCTAATCCTAGCCCCAGTTCTCTTGATTTGAAGTGCTGGTGAGTGATGGCGGAGGCGGAGGCGGAGGTGGAGGAGAAGAGGGTGATGAGGGGAGCGGTGGAGGGGGAGAATGTGGTGGAAGGGTTGGCCGTGCTGGATTTCGACATGCTCTGCGCCACCGTGGCGCTCCAGACGCAGGGGTTCTCGGTCGAGAAGAGGCGGATGGGGATGTTGGAGGAGGAGGAGGAGGAGGAGGGAGGGGATTTTGATGGGCTGCAGCGGATGTGGGAGGGACATGTCCTTGATTGCTTCGAGGACCGGCGGATCGCGATCGAGTCCGCATGGTGAGCTCCGCCTCTGCTGATTCTGGTTTTAATAACCTTTTTCTTACTGTGCTAAGATCTCATTTGGAGAAGATGAGTTGAGGGCTTTAGAAGTTGTGGATTCAAGACGAAGACTTTCAGAAAGTTGTTTCCTTTTTACCTTTCAAACCCCTAAATTTTTGGGACAACGTATAAATTCAAAATACATATCTTGTATGGACGTTTATTATGGAACAGAGTTGGTTTGTTTGATTGTAGAATTTTGGTTTTTGCAGTTGCCCGTGCTATAGATTTGGGAGGAACATGCGAAGAGCCAAACTTGGATATTGTTTTCTTCAGGTGAGCTTCCTGCTCTCAGATATATTTTTAATGATTTTATATGTCATTTTGACCCATAATTTTTTCACATTTCGTTTCATGATGGAGGTAGGAGAATATTTGCAAGTTAGGAGTGAATCAATATGCTGTTTGATCAATAACACAGTAGATGTGATACTAGTTCTAATTAACAGTTTAAGGGTCTGGCCTATAGCTAGCAATCCAGCATCATATAGAGTGCAGAGAATTACTTTCTGGAATCTCTCCAGTTCCAAGAGGGCTAGAGATAGTTAACACCACTTTACTCTGGAATTATGTAATGTTTCATGCTACACTGGCTTGGACCTAGTGCTAAAAGTTATTTGGAAATCTCTTCTTTGTGAGTGGTCTGTAAACATCCACATTGTCTGTCCTTTACACATCAAGAATTTTAATCATTCATATGAGTGTTGAGCCATTGCTGGTTGTTGCAGTATTGCCCTTGAAACTTGTGAGAGCATCTTTTCCCTTACTTTGTCAGTTTATGTTACCTTCAAAATGGTAGGCCATACACCTTTCTGTCTGCAGACCCACATCTAACCCCTTGTCTTCACCAAAGAAACGTATACCAACTCCCTTAGTAGAATCCATGAGTGTATAATTTAACTTTCCTAATAAATTGATATCAAGCTATTTTAGCCCAAGAAACACTGATGAAAAAGGTGATCAGTTGCTAAACAAGGTGCAGACGATTGGTTTAAGTTTCTTATATGCATTTGTTTTCTTTTGACAATTGAACAATAATTGATAAACTGCAGCCAACAATAAGTAGAGCCTCAGAATCACGTTTCCTCCCCAAATCAAAGGCAAATAGGCAGCATGTTTCACTTATACACGAAAACAAAGAAAGCTGCGGCATAGAGAGAGGGGAGAGAGTGTGTGAATCCTTTCTCTCCTTTTTGTTATGTACACAACTCAAAATCCAATATTTTTTATCATTAGAACATGAGACTTTTTTAAAATGGAAGGACATTCTCTCAAGAACAATCTTTTGATGTAATGACTCCTATACATACCTCCTTTTACTTATGGGAAATCTAGAATCTCAACATCATTGGAATTGTAAAATAATAAAATAATAGAACTCTTGGAAAGCTGGCTTTTCCCAGACCATCAAGAAAAGATATTTCAATTCTCCTCCATCCTCTTTCTCTGTAAAAGGTCAGATCTATGTATTCTTATGGCACGTGCAGAGCACATGTCAAGATATAGTAACTATTAAGCTCAATTTATTGCTGCATTTTGCTTATGATAAAGTAAAACATGACCTTGCTGTTTATCTGATCTTCTGATCTTTTGACATGAAAACATTTCTATTTTTCTCCAGGGAACTGTCTATTTTGTTCTTGCAATTCTTGTACTGTTCAACCTCATTGCTTTTGGTATGACCAAGCAGCATAGCTTTCTATTTATCGGTGTTGCTTCTGTCATCTCATTTGGAATATATCTCGGTTATTTTCGGACAAGGATGAGAAAGCAGTTTAACATAAGGGTAAGCACATCCCTGATGCTACTGCATTTGATATTTTTGTTTTTATCGACTTGTTAGTTAACAGTACCAATGAGTTTTATGGTTTTAGTCTCCAACTTTTCCTCATTATTTAATTTCACTTTCCTAGAACAGCATGTGCAGCATGTTTACTGTTGTGGATGTTTTGTGGTTATGACTCCCCTGCCCCCCAAAACCATTTTCCTGAAGATTTGCTCTATTGAGTATGTTGGTGAAGATCTCAAGATACTTAACCCTGGGCTGTAAATATCCTCCATTCGGCTGTCAATCATTATTAAATGAGTATGGAAGCAGGTAGAGTTCTCGTCTGAATTAGTAGCCAGAACCTGCTACCTAGAGCGATGCATCTACTTTAAAATCTTCTTGGAAGCTCGAATCCACACCCACTTCTTAAACACTTTCTGACCAAAAGTGTTTCTGAATTATCTGCTTGCCTACACCCGCTCCTGCACCTGTAGTCAATTATGGTAACTAAGAGTCTGATAGTATTATATAACATGTTTGAATTTATATATGGGTCTCGGCCTCTCAGGTGTCTGCATTAGACATAATACAATTCTTTCCTGTCTCAACTGTTAATGTGATTGGCATCTAATGCTACCCTACACATTATAGGAGCCATTTTATATGTATAAACTATTAATGCATGTATTCTTTTGCTGTTCTTGCATATTTAATGTTTGCCCGCAGGGCAGCGACAATTATTTAGATGACTGTGTTAACCATCTCATCTGCCCCTGCTGTACATTATGCCAGGTAATCATCAAATTTCCAAAACCCTAATGATCAATATTGTTGTGTTGAAGCATCTATAATTGAGCCCATACAAACTTCAGCAGAGTTGGGTTGGATTGTGCAGGAGTCCAGAACGCTGGAGATGAACAATGTCCAGGATGGTGTGTGGCATGGCCGGGGTGACACCATATGCTTGGGCAGCGGCGAAGGAAACAAGGCATTTATTGCTCTCCAGAAGCCTCCCTTGATGCCAACCAGGTCACCAGAGCTCTGCAGCATGGAAAGAAAATCCGATGGTGGTGAGCACTCATGGAGTACTGGTGGTAGCCATTCGGAACCTCTGGTACCATCAGCCCAACTGGAACAGCATTGATGAAATCTAAGCTAGCTAACTATGCAGCATGGTCAAATGAGCTTACTGTACCAGCCCAGAGAAGCACTCTATTATTTTAAAATTATGATCGGTAGATCGCCAACTGATGAGTTGCAAGCTTTTTCCAATGATAACCAGCCTGGACTTTGTTGTCTAGATCTCACGAAGATCGTAACAAGCATCGATGGTGCGAAACAACCCCATCATCTAAGCAGTGCTTCGAGTCAGGACCTGGTAGCAGTAGGCTGGCACTGGATTTGTACTTGGGAAGGGGCACAACCAGCCCTCTGTATATGTAATTCTAGGGAGCTGTAGCTTCTCGCCGTAACAGAACTGTAAAGACTTTATTCAGGCAATTTGTTTTAACATTTTGCCTTCTAATGGCGTTGAGGCTAGTTGTTATGAACGTCTTGCCACACCTACTGATTTCTTGGTGTGGGTGTTAATAGTTCTTCCCAAACTTTCCTGAGCTCTCTATCTGATTTTGCTCAAGCTGGCTTACTTGTACTGGAGGTTTTATTATTGTTTGGAAGCTGGGGCAAGACTAAGATATGTAATCTGTGGTCTTGGCAAGGGTATACTTCGTATAACTATGAAGGGGCTGGCTCTTTTTGACTTCTAGATCCCATCTTCCACCAGATCGAGCCTCAGACCATTTCTATTTTTGAGATGAGACACAGGAAGTGAGAGAACACTTCCTTTAAAAAAAAAAATCGGTACAGAAAGGTATAGAAATTGACAAAATAAAAGTATGAAAGGATGATGAAGAAGATGATATCAGGGGCGAAAGAGTAGACGAGCTTCTTATGCCGGCTATGGAAAGATATTTTTTCAAAGCTTAAAAGTATTGAGTAGTTTGTACAGCACTGCATGAATAGTTGAAATGAGTTCCATTTCAATTCATGCAAGCCGGATGGGTGCGGTCCTAAAGTTGAATACTGGCTTTACTTTGTTACCAAAACATACTGGCTTTACTTTTTATCAATTGAATTGCATGGGAGCTAGTTTCGGCCCATTCCAAGCTATGCCTGTTAACCATCAGCAATGATCAAAGCCTAGACTGTTAACCACAGGATTCTTAATATCAATTCTAATGAAATATTTGGAATATGATCCACTATACGTTCATCACTCAGGTTGTCATAAGCTGTCATAACATCTTCCAATAGTCATGTAAACCATATCTAGAAATATACTTGTATAAATAATAGAGGTAAGCATAAAATCATGTCACTGTATGATGATGGTTGTTAGAATCGATATGCATATATAATAAAATTGCCCACGCGTGCATGCAGACGCAGGGAATAACATGACAAGCCAGAACACCTACAATGGCTATGTGGTAACCGCTAAACTAAAGCATATTATAAAGCTAAATTTCTTTCCGAGCTATTGTAACATGTTATTTGTCAGCTATAGGCTAGATCAATTTTATCTACCCTTGTATCATGTTCAAGTGTAGCTGCCTTTGGTGACACTGATAGTTATCTCAATTGTCTGAGGCTACTGGTGATAAGCCTGCTTCCCACTCTCACCTATGTTTTGGAATAGGTATCAGAAGAATTAATTGCCTGAACTTTCATGAGCTCCCCATCTCATTGAATTCAAGCTAGCTTATTTACATTGAATGGTTATCTGCTAAAGGTTGTGGAGAGTTATATTTGGAAAACAAGGAATATTACTGACTCGGAAGTCTAGCAAGATAATATAAACAGACTGGTTCATCGCAGGGTTTACTCTGTTTATATGCATCGACAAAGGGATCAGATGTTTTCTGACCAAAAGTAAGGAGTCAGCTATTTTCGAAGTTTAGATCCGACAGGGTAATTCTAGAGCCTGTACACATCGTTTTGGATTTTTTTTTCCCTTATTTCTATGAGTTCCATACTTTATACTCCTTGCTCGTTTGCTGAGGTCCTGGCTTCGAACAAATAGTTACTAATTAATTTCAAACCCCGAACGAGACGTGGACGTGCCGGAGTGGTTATCGGGCATGACTAGAAATCATGTGGGCTCTGCCCGCGTAGGTTCGAATCCTACCGTTCACGATCTTTTTTTCCTTGAGCATTTTTATTTTTGAACGTGGGCAAGGCTATGCCTTACATGGAAGGCTTTATTTATTATGGAGGGAATTCCTATCATGTGCTACGTTTTAGGAGTCTAGTTTTTTTGACACGAGACTAGAAAAGCCTAGAGGTGAACACGAACATTTAGAAAAGTTTCACAAATCAAATACTTGGTATCCATAATGAATACCTTTGTGGTTTATCAAGATGTCCTGCATTTCTTAAATCTCAATTGGGGATTACAAGAAAAATAAATTAATGCTAGCATGAAATATATGTAATTTGATGAGGAAAATGCCTTGTGTCTCCATAAGGTCTGAAAAGGCCTTAAAAATCTGTTTTAGAAAAGATTGTCCAGCAAAACACTTCTCCTCATTGTGAGCCAAACTGAAAACCAACCTCAGGTTTTGGACATAACAGATCTTATTAATAACAGTAAGTGATAGATTGATTTCTTTCTTTCTTTCTTTTTGGTGATTACAATTCAGGTCCAGTATATAGACCGAACCTAATGCTCACAAACCTAATTATAAAGAAGCAAGGGTCCGGAGGAGAGTTGACGTCCTTTAGGATTGAATCCCTCCTCCATGCATAAATTGGCAAGAGGCAGTGCCATCTAAACTTTACTAAAGTTCAGTGGTTGCGGTGGAACTTAAAAACCATACTTTGGAATGTCTGCATGGTTCCACTAGTCAATATCAAAAAGGCACGGACCAGCTTTGGGTCCATCAAGTCAGGTCTTATTGGTGATCTTCGGTTGGCTCTCTAGTCTCCAAAGCTAATCATCTTATACTGTCATGCTCCGAATCCATCACTTGAGTTGGCCACATAACACGGCCGCATAAACCCCAGAGCAATACTCTAGAGATCATGCAAGGTCTAAGATGAACAATTATCTAATAACTCAATAGTAAATTGCCAAACAATCCAATTTCAAATTTTCAAATAGAACTAAGGCATGCCACCATATATATATATATATATATATATGTGTGTGTGTGTGTGTGTGTGTGTGTGTGTGTGTGTGTGTGTGTGTGTTTATTAGTTTGTACCATTGGATTTGCATCGTAAGATTTACATCGATAAATTTGATTTGGCATACAATGATATATTTTATATGATTTTCAGTACAAATATATTTGTATAGTTATTATACGTATCAGATATTGAGAACATGATTGAATTTCAAAGAAATTCATTGTATCAGTGGTAACTGATTTGACAAGAATAATATATAAATTAGATGAATAAAATATAGTTTGGACTAACCTCGTCATATGACGTTTGATTATGATCCCTATAGGGTAAGAAAGGCCTCGTAATTGTACGAGGACACACTACATAAGCTTCAATAAATCCAAACAAGTTGGACAATTCCTGGCCTTCCATGGGCTGATACATGGAATAACCTTCACGAGCTTCTGCGTGGGATAGCCTCTACGGGCTTATGCGTGAAATCGTTATAGCACCATTGGCTGATATATGGGGATAGTCTCCACATGCTTATGTGTGGGATAACCACCACAGGCTTACGCGTGGAATCTTTATAGCGCCTGGGCTGACACTGGAGATAGCCTTCACAAGCTTATGTGTGGGATAGCTCTACGGGCATACACATGAAATCTTTATAGTACCATGGGCTGACACATGGGGATGCTACCATGGGCTTACGTGTGGTATTATATTAGTCTTGGCTTGAGTTATAATCTTGATTAGTTCAAAGTCGGAAGTTAATCAATGAGAAACATGAAAATTAAGTTAATGAGAAATGGATAAAATGACATAAAAAATTATTGTTGAACAACTGGTTACATTTAATATATATATATATATATGTAATATATATATATTAAATATATATATATATATATATATATATGCATGCATGTATGTATGTATGTATATGCTTCTTTGAAAAGATGGTAATGAGCACTTATGTGTGATAGGGGGAAATGTGGATCGTCCAGCCCATAACTAAAGAACCGCCTAGTTCCGACCCAATAAACGTCAACGACAATCAGCTGAATCTTCACTTCGGCTCAAGGTCAGCTCGTCTTTAGGACTCCACCAAAAGCTTCACCAACTTTAGATACTCGCCGACTCCCCCAACCAAGCTCGGGGTGCCTTCGGACATTCGCCGACCTACCCCGACCAAGCTCGGGGCGCCTACTCCAGTAGTACGCCCCGACCTTCGAGCTCGGGGCGCTCCACCGAGCACGCCTCGAAACCTGGAAAGCAGAGCTACTCCCAGCACCCGCCAAGTCGATCTCGTCCAACGAATGACGCGACTATTTAACAAGCTCGACCTCGCCAACGACCGCACCCACGTGCGGGTCTACGCCTACCTACGTGGTCGTACTTCACCACACTACCGTGTCACGTCTCCATAATCGGCCTTCAGCAGTCAAACGACACCTTGACTACTCTGGCCATGCCCTACCATGACTGTCAATACCCTACCGTTCTCAAGAACAGGCAGTACTGCACGCCACCAGCCAGCCTAAGCTGCGCGCCATCCGGCTCAAAGCCACGCCCCCTCATGATGGGGGCCGACAGTGCCTCTGCCACTTGGGCCACTTTACCGAGACTATAAATAGCTCGGTCAGGTAACTTCTAAAGAACTTTTGGCTGGACCAATTTTACCCCACTCTAACTTGATCGTCGGAGGATCCTCACCGAAAATACCGATGAGGCTTTATGCAGGTCCGCGACGGTCGCGCAGGAGGTGGCTCCCGTCTTCTCCTTCCAATCACCGGCGGCTCCCTCGACTCCACCGGCGTGGTCACCCTCGGGCCAAATTTGAACCACAACATTTTTGGCGCTAAAGGAAGGGCTTGAGTCGTGATCACAATGATAATGAGCCAAGGGGCCCCAAAAGCATCGAGCAGCTGGAAATCAACGCCTGACTGCCCTCTCCAAAGTCCACCTCCTGCATCGCACTTGCCGGCAGACTAAACTTCTCAAATCTAGCCAAAGCAGTTTTATTTGCTCGCCTAGCAAGTCCAAACCCAGGCCATGGTTATTCAAACCCTTCATCCGGCTGGAGTTTCATCAACTATTGAACTCGATAATAAAGTCAAGGAAGTGCGGCGATAAATCCAAATGCTTTGGGATCAGGTCGCGGAACTCCGCGAGGAGTGTTATCAATCGAGGAGCAGGTCCCCTATAAAATCTGGGAGACATCTCTCCCACCGAAGTTTTGAGGAGTATACTCCTCTTACGTCCTCCCGGGTCGAAATCCTCACGGAAATTGAGGGTTGCGGCTACCTCCAATCTCCTTCGAAGATACAACCATCCAAGTCACGGAAGCGTTTAGGCAAGTACTGCCACTTCCATAGGGATAATGGCCACGACACGGAGGATTGCTATCAGCTCCGAGATAAGATCGAAGTGATCGTCCGCCAAGGCCATCTAAGTCGGTTCGTTGGCGGGTCAACGAACAGAGCGGAGCTTGATGGGTAGACTTCGGAACCATCTGACGGACCCGACGACGGACGCCCCAGTGTGGGCACTATCAGTTCGGAACCCCGCCTATGAGTCTCACGTTGATGTCGCCCTAGCCCCAAGGGGCCGAGAAGAGGCCACGCTCACTGGCTCGAGGCTGGTGACCCCAGATGTAAATTACTCCCCCAAGGAAGGACCTTAGCCTTCTTCAGGTCAGGGCTTTCTCTCTTAGGTCGAAATCTAATGAAGTTATCTTCCAGAATTTTTTCAAGACGTCTCTCAAGTATTCTAGGAAGCTCGGCGCATGTTTGATGTCCTGGCAGTGCGAGTTGTATACCGATGACTTTATAAAGTCGCTCCCGAAGCTTGCCTCGGGGCGCCCTGCAGGACTTAGTGAGGGCCCAAGGGTCTTGCAACTGCAGGTTCCATCTACAAAGTCATCCATTGAGCTTGGCTCGAGATACCCTGCCGTCAATGAGGAGCCGATGAAGAGCACCCTCGTCTGTAGGATTCTACAAGTACGCCTCTGATTTAAGTGGGGGGCACCTACAAAGTCATCCTTTGAGCTCGGCTGGGGATGCCCTACGGCGTCAATGGGGAGCCGAGGAAGAGCACCCCCATCCACAGGATTCTACAAGTACGCTCCTGATCTGAGTAAGGGGCATCTACAAAGTCATCCTTTGATCTCGGCTCGGGATGCCCTACGGCATTAATGGGGAGCTGAGGAAGAGTACCCCCATCCGCAGGATTCTACAAGTATGCTCCTGATCTGAGTGGGGGGCATCTACAAAGTCATCCTTTGAGCTCGACTCGGGATGCTTTGCGGCGTCAACGGGGAGCCGAGGAAAAGCACCCCCCGTCCGCAAGATCCTCGAGTAGATGTTTATCTCTGAACCTATTATTTTCGAGTTAGCTTCGGCCCCTCGGGTGGATTTCTAAGTCTCGAGTTGGTCTTGGCCCTCAAGCGGATTTTTACTCTCGGGTAGATGTTTATCCACGAACCTATTATTCCCGAGTTAGCTTCGGCCCCTCGGGTGGATTGTTAAGTCTCAAGTTGACCTCGGCCCTCGAGCGGATTTCTACTTTCGGGTAGATGTTTATCCCCGAACCTATTATTTCCGAGTTGGCTTCGGCCCCTCGGGTAGATTTCTAAGTCTCGAGTTGGCTTCGGCCCTCGAGCGGATTTCTACTCTCGGATAGATATTTATCCCGAACCTATTATTCCCGAGTTGGCTTCGGCCCCTCGGATGAATTTCTAAGTCTCGAGTTAGCCTCGACCCTCAAACGGATTTCTACTCTCGGGTAGATGTTTATCCCCGAACCTATTATTATCGAGTTGGCTTCGGCCTCTTTGGTGGTTTCTAAGTCTCGAGTTGGCCTCGGCCCTCGAGCGAATTTCTACTCTCGGGTAGATGTTTATCCCCGAAACTATTATTCCCGAGTTGGCTTTGGTCCCTCGGGTGGATTTCTAAGTCTCGAATTGGCCTCGGCCCTCGAGTAGATTTCTACTCTTGGGTAGATGTTTATCTCCGAACCTATTATTCTCGAGTTGGCTTCGACCCCTCGGGTGGATTTCTAAGTCTCGAGTTGGCCTCGATCCTCGAACGGATTTCTACTCTCGGGTAGATGTTTATCCCCGAACCTATTAATCCCGAGGTGGCTTCGGCCCTCGGGTGAATTTCTAAGTCTCGAGTTGGACTCGGCCTTCAAGTAGATTTCTACTCTCGGGTAAATGTTTATTCCCGAGCTTATTATTCTCGAGTTGGCTTCGGTCCTCGGGTAGATTTCTAAATCTCGAGTTGGCCTCGGCCCTCGAGTGGATTTTCGTTCTCGGGTAGATGTTTATCCCCGAGCTTATTATTCCCGAGTTGCCTTCGACCCCTCGGGTAGATATCTAAGTCTCGAGTTGGCCTCGACCCTCGAGTGGATGTCTATTCTCAGGTAGATGTTTATCCCTAAGCTTATTATTTTCGAGGTAGCTTCGGCCCTCGGGTGGTTTTCTAAATATCGAGTTGGCCTCGGCCCTCGAGCGGATTTCTATTCTCAGGTGGATGTTCACCCCCGAGCTCGCCTGTGCTCCCGAGCTAACTAAAGCCCTCGGGCAGGCTTCTATCCTTAAGTTAATCTATGGTTGTTTGTCTCCGATTTCGCTCTCCTGGGCAAGTCTTAAAGTGGCCCGCACTATTGAATGAAGAGCTACGAGCTCGCCTCGCATAAACTTTATTTTTAAATCTAGGGTGTA
Organism: Phoenix dactylifera; assembly: GCF_009389715.1. NCBI lineage: Eukaryota > Viridiplantae > Streptophyta > Magnoliopsida > Arecales > Arecaceae > Phoenix > Phoenix dactylifera. The sequence continues at coordinate 379,444 of NW_024067773.1, read as the reverse complement.
CCGAGCCTGGAGTTTCCTACAGGACTCCACCAAAAGCTCCACCAACTTCAGATACTCGCCGACTCCCCCGACCAAGCTCGGTGGGCCTCCGGTGAATAGACCCACCTCGATCAAGCTCGGGGCGCCTACTCCAGCAATACGCCCAGACCCTCTAGCTCGGGGCGCTCCACCGAGCACGCTTCGGAACTTGGGAAGCAGAGCTACTCCCAGCACCCGCCAAGCCAACCACGTCAAATGAATGACGCAACTATTTAACAAGCTCGACCTCGTTAACGACCGCAACCACGTGTGGGTCTACGCCCACCTACATGGCCGTACTTCACCACACTACCGTGTCACGTCTCCATAATCGGCCTTCAGCAGTCAGACGGCACCTTGACAACTTCGGCCATGCCCTGCCGTGACTGTCAACATCCTACCGTTCTTAAGAACAGGCAGTATTGCACGCCACCAGCCAGCCTAAGCTGCGCACCATACGGCTTAGAGCCACGCCCCCTCATGATGAGGGCCGGCAGTTCCTCTGCCACCTAGGCCACTCCACCGAGATTATAAATAGCTCGATCAGGTAACTTCTAAGGAACTTTTGGCTGGACTAATTTTATCCCACTCTAACTTGATCATCAGAGGGCCCTCACCGGAACCACCGGTGATGCTTTGTGCAAGTCCGCAGCGATCGCGCAGGAGGTGGCTCCCGTCTTCTCCTTTCAATCACCGGCGGCTCCCTCAACTCCACCGGTGTGGTCATCCTCAGGCCAAATTTGAACCACAACAATGAGTATGTTATTTGTATGAGCTTTTCGAGTATTAATCCAATATTTATTTTATCTGGTATTACTCATTGATTATTTTCTAATTACTAATGGTGCAGCAGTTTGGAATTCTTACTAGGCTATAAAGTTCACAACCCTTTTTCTTTTTATTTTCAGTGTTGTAGGATGCCTGGTATTGGGCTTTAGTTGAGATCACATAGAAAGGGATGAATAGATAGAGAATCACTGATACTGGTTGGATGATTAAATTTTATAATTGGACCAGTTTTGTTGTTCATATGAATTGAGATCATTTTTGATTACGGATTTTAAGGTTATGACAAATTTTCAGGCCTAGATATTTCTAGGGTTCTACCCTAGGAAGTGTGCAGCCATGTTACATGTTCGGATCTGGGTGTTGGGTTTGGGGCGTGACATATACCACAAATTATATTGCATGATTGTGATCGTCAATGATTTTTAATAAAATAGATGACCTGTAGTTGCTTGAATTAAGATTTTTTTCACACGCCAAGGAAAGTGCAGGGTTGTTAATTTAGATGCTAAACTTAGGATAGCCTACATTACCCTGAATATATGTCGATGAGCCTAATTTTTGCAATTGCTCAAGATATCTTCTTTTAGCTTCTAGATCTACTTTTGTTGAAAACAAAGAAACCACCGTATTTCTTCTAGCAATCCTCGTCTTGCAGCTGAGTTTTTTCCTATTTCTCATATCATCCTCATGGATTATCATCTCAAGGTCCTCTGATTGGCATACATCAATCGTCTTAGTTAGCAACAACCTTGCTTTAAAATGAATCCTACAACAAGAGTAATTCCATATTCAAAATTGAAGCCTAGCCTTACTCTATGAATTTGGTCTGGATTGAGGTCTGGCCTGTAATACATGACCCTTTTAGTAAATTGGGCTCGATCCAATTGACTAGCCCAGTTGGAAAAGGTTTGGCCCAAAAGAGGGAAAAAAGGGCTGACGTGCTGGGCACGTGCGAAGAAGGAAGAGGACTCATGATGAGCGTCTCTTCTTCCTCCTGATCCTATCGGATGGAATTCGACCTAGGGGCAGATTCTAGCCTTCTCTAGCTCTATTTAGAGCTTTGTCTCGTTGCCCTTCTTAACCCACCAGAGAGCCCAAGTCCTAGATTGATGTCATCATCGGAATTCTTTAATTTTTTTGCTTGAACGCCAACCACTTCCGACGTCGTTGCTACTACAAATCGTCACCGAGAAGGCAGATAAGAAATGAAAACCTTTACTTGACTTTTCTCCCCCACTTTCATGGTCTTTGGAAGCTTTGATTCTAGCCGATGATCGCTGGATTTTCGTCAAGAATCAGATGCTCTATTTTAACCTTTTTTTTCTTTAGATTTTTGCAGTATCATTCCATCATTTCGGTCGATGACACTTGTTACCAAGGTCTCCACCCAATTTGGCACGATGGTTTGCAGCTATGGTCGGGGCTTCGGTTGTCGAGATATCCAGATTTTGTGATGTAAGGGGTAGAAACCCTTGTGTTCGAGTGGGTTTTTGTCGTCGGCCGCCTGCTATCACTGGTTGCCGACCACCAGTTGGCCGGCCGTAGTTTCTCGAACATCCCATCTTCCACCAGCAGCCACCCTCTCCTCCTCTTCTTCGGTTAGAGAGAGAGCTATGTTTACTCCTCTCTCTTCCCCACTTTTTCTCTTTTATTCTCTCTACAAAGTTTTTCTCTCTACATAGACTTTCTCTCTCTAGAGTTTTTGGACCCCATAAGTATGCCTCTTAGTGATTTTTGGATCGACCTAGGTAAAGAGTCCTGATCTAGGGTCGTCGGGTGGCGTGTCAGCCAGCCTAATTCTTACCAAATATTATTAGATTTGATCATCCTCGATATTTGTTGAGCCATTTGTGCCCTAGTCCAAGCATGATTCGATGAAATCATCTTGATCGGACCGGCCAGGATGCCAGGCACTCCCGCTTGTTAGCCTTGTGAGGATGTTGGAATTTAAGGTTTTTATTTTTAAAATAATTATGATGAAATTTTAATATTTTTTTTGAAATTAATTAGATTTGTTAATTGAATTGCACTTGCAAGTTAAGTAATGTAGTTTATTTTTTAGATCTATCAGTGAATTATAAATATTTTCTGAATCAAATTATTCTTGATTTATGAACTTGACGTGTAGTATTTTATTATTATATATGCCTCTTTTTTGAATATTGTATAATTTTTGATTGAATGTATTGGTTTCGATATGGATTATATTCAATTAATTTCGATGTCATATAATTTTATGTATCTTACGATTTGGAATATTAAATATGCTTTGAGAAAGAGAGTTTTGCTTCAAAATAGATTTAGACTCACAGCTAGACTATGTATCGATATCTTACTAGTAAAAATTATGTGTTGTTATATCGATACCCTGCTAGTGGAGGTTATACGTTAGCATATCGATACCCTACCAGTGCAGGTAATATGTTGGTATATCGACACCCTGCCAGTGGGAGTTATACATTGGTATATCGATATCCTGCTAGTGGGGGTTATACGATGGTATTTTGATGAGCTCATATTATGGCCCAGCCACAGGGTACAAAAGTGGTCATAGTTTATGAACATCGAGATGATCTTAATATTTTTTTAAAAATAATTTATAAATAAAATTTAAAGTTTGAAATGATTGGATAGTATATCGATTTGGTTTTGAATTGGTGTACTTCGCATCTTTAATTTTAGCATATTATTATTATTATTTTATTATTTAATTTATCTAGTTAAAGTGTTTATTGCTTATTGGGCCGTTTAGTTCATTTTACAAGTTCTTACTATTTTCTTACAGTTTCAAAGAACTAGCTTGACTCAGAGATTTATCATGGGAGAGTGATTATAGATAAAATTTTGAGATCTTTATTTAGACTAGATTTTATTTTAGAGTTGATGCAAGGTTTTGGATTATCATTGGTTTTATAAGACTTTTAATTTAGTTATTTAAATTAGAATTGAATGTTAATTATTTAAATTTATTCCACTGCTCGTATATGATATCATGTTGAGATGTCTTGCATACTTGCGGAGAAAATTTTCTATGAATATGCGGTGTTTGCCACAACTCCCGGCTTGCGATCTTAGGTCGGGGGCATAATAGGCCCTTCACAAGCTTGCATGTTAACCACCGGAACTCCTTACAAAAGTTGTCGAAGCCTAGCCTGCTAACTACTATAAATGTTTACAATTATAATGATTTTTTTACTGGGTACAATACAACAATTATGGTAATTTTTAGAAACATGTACCAACTAATGAGCCTAAAATGTTTTATATAGATGGTTTTAATTTAAATGGACCCCCTATAACTCTAGAAGAAGCAGCCATAACATTGATCAGTGGTCACGTAAGCCCATCTTGAAATATATTTATTAAAGTAACAGAGATAAAAGTAGCATTACTATCAATATATAATAATATTTATCTGCATATATAGCTGCCCACTGATGTGGCTACAAACACATAAATCCTATGACCGCTAAAATGAATCGAGGGGATACTATGGATCCATTATCTATAACTATTGGAAGTCTCCTTCCTTTTAATAGTGTGTAATGTTGAGAGGGGTTTTAGTCCCACATTACTTGTGTAGAGTTTTTTTAGATAGCTTTATAAGCATTCATATCCTACACATGTTAAAGTAACTTTTGGTGGGAAGTTGTGGAGGGAAAGCCAATATTATATTATCAAAGATTGGCACTTGGCACTTTTATCCATGTAAAATAAAATTCATATTGGCAGTTTTTATCCGTTTTACACAAAATAACTGCACTAGCAGTTATGTTTTGAACAGACACTGTTCCAAAAGTTGTGTTGGTTCAGAGTTTAATTCAGGGTTATAAATTACCAATGTCATTCACAGATTAAGATAACTTCTTCTACAAAATCTTTCATTCCGTTACTCTAGGGAATCCTAATTTTGCTAGCTAGGATTCTGTTTCGATTTTGTTGTATCCTGGAGCGAATTTGTTGGATCACCAACAGCAACATAGTGGAGGCAAAATTCGCTTAAGGGCAGTGTTAATTCACGCTTCAAGACCGGTTTCAAATATTAAAGATCCTCCTACTTCAACAATAACATCATGAAGACAAGGATCATAAAGGGAGGTCTTGAACTCGGAATGCATCTTTGTCCGCTGGGTGGTGGGGTGCTTTGGATAGTGCTCGAGACCTCTGCATGCGGATAAAAGTGTTGGAGTTTTATTTTCTTAAAATAAAATTTAATCAGATGTCTCTTTCAAACTCTCTATAAAAAAAATGTTGATTTCAAAAAAATACAGTGTTTCCAAAACATTACATATATTTGAAACCATCAGATCTCTTTGGTCTTTTGAATAAAGTCTATAAATAGATTCCTCCGAGATTGATCCAATATAATCCGATCTCTCACTTTCACTGATACTTTTCCTCTCAAGAGTTTCTTTTACAGACAGAGTTTTTTCACCCTTTAACTTTCTGCTGAAGAAGTTGATTGACTTAAGTCTCCTAGCGATCGTGCTCGTTAGAGGAGGATTGGGCTGAGCCGGGTTGTTACACTTTGAGGACGAGATCGCCACAGACCCGCACATAGGGGGTCAATCACGTTATTAGGACAATGCAGATCACACGCCTCGATCTAGAAAAGATCTTTTCAATCTTCTGAATTTATCTTAGTAGTTTTTTATAACACTATTCTATAATGAAAATATAGCAATTTCTAAACTATATTTTCCAATCGTCTAAGAACATGAATCTTGATAATACTAGAAATTACTATTTGATTTTTTATCTAATTTAATTTGGTTTAATAGAATTAGATAGCTTTAACTCTATCATTTACAAGTTGTTTTCTAAAAGAAAAAAATATTTTTTTTAAGAAATTCATATTGCTCTCAACTTAGTGCAAACAGATTTTCTGTAACTTTCAAATCTTTACGAAAGCTTTTTGCATATTTAAAATTTTGTAGAATTTTTTTGTAACTTTAAAGTCTGTGCAAAATTTTTTTACAGATTTAAAAAATCTTTATAGAAGATTACTGCCGCTTTAAAATCCATATAGAAATTTTCTATAGCTTTAAATTTTGCGCGAACTATTTTTCTGCAAGTTTTAAAAACTGTACAAATATTTTTGTGCATCTTCAAAATCTATGCACAAATTTTCTACAAATTAAAAGAATCTATGTAGAAAGCTACAACAGCTTTAGAATCCATGCATAAGTTTTCTGCAGCTTTAAATTTTGTTCAAATTAATTTTCTTCACCTTTAAAATCCATGCAGAAATTTTCTACATCTTTAAAAATTATGCAAAAATTACTGTTGCTTTAAAAAATGTACATATGATTAGTTGTTCCAAAATTTCTATTGCTACTATTTTGAAAAACGTGCAAAAATCATAAAATTACTTTATTTGGCATATTTCTTAGTGTAAGCATGATTGCATATGTCTGGCCAGTCAATCATGAAATGCTAATACATGTTATAGTTCTTTATGAAAAGTTCCTCTCAGTTCATGAGTGAGATAAAGGTGGAATATCTTACATGCTAAGAATTTATTTTAAGATAACATTAGTGCATGTACAGTCTCTATTACAATTTTTAGCCTTGAGGTTGGTTTGGCTAAGTTGGAATTCTCTAATGGGGTTAAATAATGTAAAAAATTTGAAAAAAAATAGAGAGTTTAACTAATTTGAATAAGTTTTTGGGTTGTGATGCAAATTTTTATATCTCGAAGCACCATGGAGGTCGAATTGATGGCTCTGGATACCACATGTATTGAGACAGAGTGGATTAAAAATCTTGTCTTAGAGCTAGCTATCTTTAGTACCAAAGCCAGTTCCGACCATATCAATCCATTGTGGTAAGATCATGATAGAAATGATAAACCAAAAAAGTACCAATAAAAAGATGATCTGGCATATTCAGATTCGTTATAAAATTGTAAAATAACTCAAAAAAAGTAATATCATTTTTTTTAGAATTTGTCAAGTCTGAGAAAAACTTAGCAGATCAATTAATTTAGGGTTTGTCTAGGAGTGGAGTCCTACAATCATCAAGGGGGATAGGGATTAAGCCCACTATTGTGTCACCGACAATGGATACTCAACTTCTGTGATTGAAGTTCCATAAATGAGGTTAAATGTGGTAGAAACGAAGCTAATTAAGTGATTGTGTCAAAGCACATTTCTCAGAGTATATTTCCTCCCATCCCTATGATGAGAGCTTATCAGTGACAAAAATATATCAGAAAAGTTGAGTTATACTCTTAATGAGTCTAAAATAGAAAATTTGTAGAGTATTATAGGTCACACATATCCTTAGAGGACTAACTATGTGAGAATTATTTTATAAGCCGCGAATAGGGGTTTGGGCTAACCCTAACAAAGTTCTCATAAAAAATCAAGGTACTAAATGCAAGGCCTTTAAATGGCGCTAACCGCATAAAGACCCAATTAATCCATACTGTGCATGTGATAAGTAGAAGTCTAAGTCAAAAGACTTAGTTCAAGGTTTAATTCACTATGGTTCTTTAAGATAGATGCTATCAACACTAAGTGAGGTTCAAGTCCACAAGACACCTCACCTATTGCACAGTATAAGTTGCCCAAATATTCTACTTTATGATTTTCAAAATTTTAAATCTTTCGTGGGGGATTATTGGAGTTTTAATTTTTTTAAAAAAATTAAATTTTCTTATCTCTTAAATTTTAGTTATTTTAAATGCTTTAAAATACTTTTTATTCGACACCTCTTTCAAAAGAGTTATGACTCTTCGAGAGAGCGTTGGTTTCCGAAAAGATACGGTGTTTTCGAAATATTATATATATTTGGAAGCACCATGTTTCTTTGGTCTTCTGAATAGACTATATAAATAGATTCTTGTAGGATTAATCCAATATAATCTGATCTCTCTCTCAATGCTACTCTGTCTTTCTAGAGTTTCTTCCACAAATAGAGAGTTTTTCCATCCTTCAACTTTCTACTTTCTATCTTTTTAATTTTTTGAGCATCTGAAAGAGTCAGTTGGGTTATGCCTTCCAGTGTTCCTACTCATTAGAGGAGGATCGGGCTGAGCCAGATTGTTGTACCTTAGGGACGAGATTGCCGCAAATCTGCACGTAAGAGGCGAATTACGTTCTTAGCGCAGTATTGATCACACACCTCAATTCAGACAAAATCTTTTTAATCTCCTAAATTTATTTTTGTAGATTTTGTTTTATAATACTATTCTACAACAAAATATAGCAATTTCTAAACTATATTCTTCAATAGAAAGAAGTTTAGAGTACTTTGAGATATGTGCAAAATGCAATCTAATGGTTAATATCAGCATAGAACAATTATTCTTTTACGTCAAAGATACAACCCAAACCCATTCATATATCCCAACTTCTACGACCTTTAGCATTGAGGTTGTGGGGGAAAAATTCACCAATATCTACTTCTTTAAATTGCCCATGCTTATAAGTTGATCCACATTTAAAAATTTCTACTAATAAGTTCTTCCTGATCTAGCACCACGTAGCCAAAAATTAGCTGAACCCCCAAGTGCAAGATTTGCTTAAAGAGCTTGAGTTATATCTGGAAACCTTAATTTAAAGAAAGCTTGAATTAATTTGATTTGGTCAAAGCTCCATAGTCTAGCAACCATCTGTGAATGTCCCCGTCTTGACGATAAAATGTGCAGCCCTGCAAAGGTAGGGAGAGGCCATTTTCTAGCCTTAGGGTGATTAAGTAAAATCTAAGTGGCTTCTAGCTGATGGTTTCAAACTTTCTTAATTTATCTTCCTTCCAACAAAATTTCAACATCTGGTAGTTCCTCTATATTCTAAGACTTTCTCCTTCCACTTCCTCATAGCCTACACACTACTTGTTCGTATACTTCCAGGCCTGTTTCCCTACGCTCAGACAACCAGGAATACATTAAGTAGCCCTTTGAGTTCTCTACAACATTCCTCGTTACGAAGCAAACCCATCGAAGACACCACTGCCGTACATCATACTACGCTCTCTTAGCAGCTACGTTTTGTACATTTAGCTGGATTCTGATTGCAATATCCTAACCATTTGATGTAAAATTTAAGGAAAGAACACACAGGCATCCTCTCAATCTCATTAAAAAATGGAGGCAACCAGGAGCCTCTCTCTCACTCCCCGACCAACTGACTCATCCCAAAAAAACCACGCGGTCAGAGAGAGAAGAGAGAAGAAACAAGTGCGTGGAGCTTGTACTGCTCTAAAGAAATGTTATTTATTCCACCTTTTATCTAAGAAGCTCCGACACCCTCCGTACCCCCTGCAGCTCCCACACATCCCCTCTCTCTCTCTCTCTCTCTCGGTCTCTAACCTTTTCCATCCACCTCTTTTGCATGTACATAGCTTTTTTGGCTGTACCCCTCTCAGGCTTAAAATGAGGCGAACTCAGAGAATGCTTCACCCGTTTCTCAGTTGCATCAAACTATTCAAGTATCAAATATTTTGGAAACCTCCTGCAAATGCTCATATCCATTACGATAACACGTACCAGTTAAAAGCTCGCTTTAAAGAACATTGTAACATTATTGGAAGGACAGCCTCTCGCCCTTTTTCCCTGCACCGAAACCCACAGCCGTTCCCTTTCACGAAAACTAACTACTCTAGTAGTGTTACTCTTTTACAGCCACCAATCAGGCGGTTATCGAATTCTTAGCATTACCGCGAGTGTTATCGCGTTCACCTAACCTGCCGGTTAATTAAAGAGGAAACCAAAGTAAACTCCGGTTAGTTTTATTACCGTTTGTTATTAGCACCGTTGCATACATGCTAATTAATAACCGTGGTCTGGGACTAGAGTTGGATTCATTCACTCCCTTCGTACTTAATTACGAATAAGAAGATCTCCCGCTCTCTCTCTCTCTCTCTCTCTTCAGCTCTTTCTTCTCCCGTACGGCCGCTCCTCCTAAATCTTCCATTTTCTGCCGCAACTAATTAATCACTTCATTAACATAATTAAGCAAATGCAAATCAAAAGCTACTGACATTAATCACATAGAGAACAAGGAGCACCAGAGTTAGAGCTTAGGGAGAAAAAAAAAAAACAAGAACAAGAACAAAACAACAGAAACGACAAGAACAAGAACAAGAAGCTGAAGAAGAGAAGAGAGGGGCTCCTTTTAGACGGAGAGCTTAAGAGAGAGGTCGACAAAACTGGGAGAAGCGGCGGCGGAGGAAGAGGAGGAGGAGGAGGCATCTCCAGCCGTCCGATTACCGAACTCGGAATGTCCCAAAGACGCGCTCCGGCTCTGGGGGAAGAAGTCGAACTCCTTGATCACCTCGCTGCTCTCCATCATCGCTTTCCCACTTCTATGCCCGCATCCATACAAGCCCTGCGATTCCTACATTTCAAGAAAAGAGAAAAATAATAAACGAAAATAGCGAACAAGGGGAATGCATTAATGGAACAGTAGATTGGAAGTGTGCTTTTCGAGGACATAGGATCACTTGATCAACAGCCATAGCGGCGGCCAGATCCATCTCGAAGTAATCCACGCCGTTGTTTCCGCTGAACCCTGGATTGTCGCCGAACAGACGCTTCTTCTACATGATGTGTACCGCCATCGCAATACGTCAAGAAAGGTAGAGAAAGATGGAAACCCTAATGTAGATTGGAGTTGAGAACAAGGAGAAGAGAGCTCACCCGGGCACAGAACTCGCACTGATCGGAGAAGCACTGCATCTTTTGGTTTGAAGGGGGCTCTGGAAGCGGAATCCCGACCTGGAACCGGCCCTCCCCACTCCCCATCCCCATCCGGTACCGATCTAACGAGTACTGCTCGTGGAGCACCGATCGGACGGAGGAGACGGCGCCACCGCCGTAACCCCCCAGTCCTGGGCTCGCCGGCCGGCACCGCTGGATGTAGCACATCCCCGGCGACTGCACCCAACCGGCGCCGTAGGCGGCGACGGCGGCGGGCGCGGGAGGGGGGACCGGAGCGCCGTAGGCGGCGAGAGGGGCGACGGCGGCGGGGTATTCGTAGACGGGAAGCTGGCCCGGGAAGGGATGGACCTCGCGGGCGGGGTCGATCTCGGTGATCTTCTTCCAGCGCTCCTGGAGGCGGAGGCGCTCGAGCTGGGCTACGCCGAGGCCTCGCTGAGGGGGGCGCTTGGGGGCCGCCGCCTTGGAGGCCTTCCTCGGCTTCGGCCTCGCCGGGGAGGAGTCCTTGGCCATGGGATCCGGCGCGGGCGGGAGTCCGTTCTGGGAGGCGCCGCCGTCGTTTCTGTTCTCTTGCGAGGAGGAGGAGGAGGCGGCGGCAGCGGAGGACCAGAGGAGGAATGCTGGAGTCGCCATTGGAAAATTAAACAAAGAGGAGAGAGAGGAATGTGGGGTAGGGGGAGTATTTATAGGAAAGGGGAGACGAGAGGAACTTAGGGTTTGAATTTGTTTAACGGGGCGTCGGACATGCTGGACGTCCCTCCTCTTTAGAGACAGAGAAAGAGAGCGAGTGAGCAAGAAAGCGATCTAGAGAGATAAGCGCATTCGAGGCCGGTGGAAGGTGGTGGTCCCGGTGAGAGAGAGAGAGAGAGAGAGACCGGCACGTGTCCGGAAACTGGGCGAAGGCTGCATATACGGTCTGCTGGTGGCGGGCGTGGTCGGAGCCCTCCTGCCAACTGGGCCTCCACTGCCCTTACCCCTCTCTCTCTCTCTCTCTCTCTCTCTCCCCCACCCGCGCTCCTAAAGCCCTTCGTGTGGGGCCCAATCCAAGTTCCGGCTAACGCCGTTATCTATCGCAGTGGCCGTCTTTGGAACGGTCACATACTCAGGTGTAACGGAATTAATTGAATTTTTTTTAAAATGACGATAGATCCATCTATATACTCATGGGAAGCGATATGCAACGGGACAAAAGAAAAACTTTATTTCCATATAAGGCTGTGCACTGGCAAGTCGAAATGTGATTGGATGCGCACCAGCACCACTTCAACGGCCATGTGGGTTCAAGTTTGACAAGCTATGAACACGATATTGGTGTGGAAGTACAACTGCCCTTTTGACCAAATAGCATCTCTATCTGATTATATTACTGTTCATAGATTTTTGAATTAAATTTAAATTATATGAAAATATACTTTTGCAGGATCAACAAGCTAATTCGAAGAAGTCATTTCAATAATTTTTTTGGGGTTTCTTTAGCGTTAAGAGAATGCATTTGATAAAGATTTTTCATATATATTCAAATTTGCCATATTTGGTAATAGAAACAACAATGATACTAAGAACTCTTAATGTTTATTATAGTTATTTGCCTGGTACCCAGGATAGAAAATGTATTTTCTTGTAATTATGAATGCAGGCTTCGAACAGTTCTATTATAATCGTTAGATATTTGACGGACGGTAACATGCGGCAAGTATTAATTTGTCTGGATTAATTTTGATAAACAAAATCTTGATTTAATGCGGTATAGTTCTTTCTTTCTTTCTTTAGAACATATATGGATAAATATATTTCCTGGAAAATGTATATAAATATTAAGAGCAGAGGAAGGTGCAAATTTGATTGGTTATAGGGGGTGAAGACAAAGAGTAGTTGTGAGTTGCCACAACTATTTATTTACTGAATAATGGCTAATTTTTAAAGTATCAAGTATATATGCGTTCGCTGAGTTATCCGGGATACCACAACTGTAGTGGCCGTTATAGCTTCCAGTGGCTAATGATGCCGTTTTATGCCTCCTGCTGCCAACTTCTACGTAGCATCGGTGGTATCCTTGAACTGACCAAGAGAAGGGAGGATTCATGATGAGCAGTTATAGCCATCCGATCGTAACTGGCAAAACGAGGGGCTACAAAACTAGCGTCTACTGGAGTAGGCTCATGGGAAGAGAGCGAGCTCAATATCAAGGCAAGAAAAGATCTGTTCGACGTAATAAGATTGTGGCACTAATATGATAGTTATACTGGAAAGAGAAAGATAGGTCCAATTTCTACCGAGATTTTGTTATCATTAGGTTGGTGTTATTTTGGGAAAGCGGTAGCAGTTCCCACACCAAAATAAAACGGCTAGATTCCTTTGGTTCAGGCAACCGCGTCGCTGGATTCGTAGGCTCCCCATGGAAGGAAGGAGAGGTAGAGAGGCTTCTCCAAGTCTACGGTGCCGACCAGTGAGCTGCCGCCGCGTTGGTGGTCCCCATGGCGGATTTAGGTGATGACGTGGCAGGGTGGGAATGGGACCACCGCTTAGAAGCTGCGTCGTACGAGAAGTGGGGCGATGAGTTCGGATACGGGCAGTGGCGGCTGGCAAAAGCGACGGGAAAAAGACCGGCACGCGTCCAGCTGCAAAAGAGTAGGAATTTTTTTTTTATTCATAGTTTATTAGTTGGATATATTTATTTTAATTGAAAGCTTTTTTAATATTATTATAATAAATATATTATTTTCTTTACCCGCATGGGAGCAGACACGGTGGATACGGAGGGACTGGGGAAGGGGATCGTGCCGCTGCGAGGAATGATTGGTGGGGGAAAGGACGTCAGAGTCTGTGGAGGGGACCCACACACCGACACGCAGCGAAAAAAATAACAAAAAAAAAAAAAAAAGCAGCAGCGGCTGCTTCAGACTACCACTCTTCCAGCCTTTTTGGTTTGTGCGAACTGTCGTCCACATTAGCCCTGCTACATACCGAGAATGCCCCCTGCACGCACCTTGCTTAACGTATCGTGTTTCGACGTTCCCAGATTATTTTTTTTTAAAGAAAAAGACAGAAAGAAAATGTTGTGATTTAATTCCTGTGAGTAATCGGATTTTGTTTTGCTGATACGGTTTGTAATATATTATAGGTTAACTATATCTTTCAGCGAAAACTACTGTCCTAAGTTTAAGGCTATGGCCACGACCTGATCCTATTGGTCTTAAATTATTACTTTATTGCAAAGCCCAAGAAAAAGTAATATTTCTTCTGCAACGGGTATATGGAAGCTTTTTTTTTTTTTCGATGCAGTTCGTAGGTTGAGATACATCCTTTGTGGAAAGCTGATATTTACTTTGCCAAGAACCTGCGTAAAGTCAAAAAAAGATTGACAAATGACCGCAGAAATTGTTTGATATGATAAAGAAGACGGACTTCACGGCAAAAATTGGATCATATGAAAAGGCGCAAACCAGCAAGCACCATTTCGAAGTCTAATTAATTCCTCATTGCCACTTGCACGTCATGATAAAAGAAGCGAGCGGACAAGAAGTTGTTGTTCGTTTCCACATGCATGCCTCCACACGTAAGTTTGCATCATCATTCATAGAAATCCGCTCTGGCTTGAAGGTGGACAAAGACCTTGGTCGGATACGAACCAGTTGGGTCCGAATCCTTCCTATATCGACCTGCCCATGAAAGAAAGGCTCATCCACATCTACGTGAGAGATGATGGTACGAAAAGGGCAATTTAGTCATTTTACCGTGGGTAACATGGCATTGGATGGGCAAAATGGAGGAAAAAGGAGGAGAAAAATCCAACCTGGTGGTGGAGGTGGGGTGGAAGGGAGGACGAGAACTTTTGTTTCCTTCCAGTTCTATGAAAAGTTGGAGGGAGTAGGGAGGGGGGACCAGCTCCATAATAGTCCATAAAGGGACAAAGGGATGAAACGGGGAAGTGAGAAAAAGAAGCTAAAGTGGGACGACAGGAAACAAGAGAAAGGAAGAAGAGAAACGGCCTCCATTGAAAAGGATGCTGCAAATAGAATGGAGGATGCTAGGCTTTTTCATCAGAGCCCAACAAAATTAGGAAAGTGGGGTCAGAGAGGAGAAGATCGGTTGTATCTGAACTGAGATACGCGGCCAATATAAAAAATAATGGCCTACAGAGGGAGAAAGCAGATGAAGAGAGAGTAGGTTAGGTTGGTCCCTTTGGTGTCCACAGACATCCCATAGCCATAAGGATGTAACATAGTCTTCAAAAATAATTATAAGAACATATAAAACAATGACCATATCAGAAGCAATAAGTATTCAAGTTACACACTTACCCTGTATCAGCTTTTCCAGTACCTGCAGTCTTTATTATGGACCAGTGCCAGTTCTACTAACGAGGATCATACGATTGGAGGCGACCTGATGCCTCACAAAACTGAACCAAAGCACGCACACAACCCTCATTTCCTCGTTATGAAGGAACAACAAAACAAAAAAAAAGGGACCTGATAACATCATCCTATTACCGCCATCAACCCAAAGTGCAAGATTGCGAAAATATGCTTCAGATCGAAAGCTAGAAATCAAGACACCAAGACACTAACACGTATTAATTTCACCACCTCGATTTGACTTGCTAAAATACTTTGACTTGTTGATCTCCAATGTGACCAATTAATATCATATTAGTAACTGTCATAAATTCAAGTCATTGATGCCAAATATTATTTTACACTCAGCTCAAAGCCTCTTCTTACAAGCGAGTACGAAGCTGTGCTCTTCACATCTATAAAAAAGAACCCTGCATAATTTTCTTGTTAGCTGGAGGGGAAAAAAACCCTCTGCCATTTCCCGTCTTCCATCGTCATCTCCTTGCCTTTTTACAAGTTGGTGAGCCTTCAGGAGGTTGGTTCTGGGTCTAATTATTCAAGCAATGTATAGGAATTCCAGGAATTGTACCGTGATTATTTCAGACATGCAACTCCGCAGGAGAAAAGTCTGCATGCAACTTATCTGCACCTTTCTTGTGAAAACAAGGATATATCATTATAGAAGGGCACCAATGTACAACAATCTACTCTAATGACCAGTTTGCTTTGCAAAATGCAACAGTTTGTGGTAAAGTAAATGATGCACAGAGCATCCATTTCCCAGGTGCAACAAGCCGGACTCTATGCATTTCTACATTGGCTACCGTCTCGCAAAGTGCCATGTTTATCCGCTGCAAATAGAAAACCATTTTGTACATATTAGGACACAGTTTCCTCAATGTAATTATCTTATCAAAATGACACTTCTTGTTTGCCAAGCAACAGAGCCTAACCTCATGAAAGTCATACTCTGGATTTTGGGCCTTGGAGAATCCATAGAGATGAATCTTAGGCAATGCGTCACCATTCTCCCCTCGTCTCTTCCCGAAGATGCCTCTGAATGCATCTGCAACCATATCATATTCTTTTAGACTCGAGCATGGTGCTATGTACATTCCACGAACAAAACATGACACTTCAACAACAATCCACAAATTACAAGCTATAAGTAATGAAGCCATCCAGAATTCATTTTGGCTCGAGATTAGCTTGTCCATTAATTCAGGGCCTGTTTAGAACCGTTGTTGTTTTTGTGTTTTTGTTTTTCTACAAATTAATGAAATATCATCTGGAGATTGACATTCAAGATAGCATTTGCACAAAGCTTCTGCCATCCATTTCCTTTATTTTCATTCTTTTCTGAAAGGATAAAATATTTGCTTCCGAGAACTATAAAGATTTTGCTAGTGATTTGAAGAAACACAAAGATTTCATCATATATGTTATTCTGACTAGTTCCTTTTTCTTCTATGTTTTGAAAACAAAACAGAAATCAGGAGCAATACCAAACAGGACCTTAGTGATAAATTCATGGCATACAGAAAACCAAAATCCCCCAACAGTTTTTTATATCTTCCAATGAGATGTTCAAGATTGGTGAAAAAGCAAGTTAATAGCAGACGAAGTTCTCAAATCCACATTAAAACTTCAGCCGATATTTAACAAGTTCTCTGTATATTTAGGTGAATTCGTAACAGGAAGAGAACAATGATAGAGTTTATTCCATGAACAATGACAATCAAATTATGCTGTTTTTTTTTTACTGTTGCCGCCTGTTATTGCCCATTTTAACGAATAATAACAACCTACAAAACTGATATTTTACCCCTATTCCCACTCAGCCACCCAGCCTGGCAAAACAAGAAAGGAAGAAGGGGGTCAAACAACTGGTCTTGTCAATCAATAGCCATCATTTCTGCTATAACAGTAAATAATGACTTCACCAGGAGATGATACAAGGCAATAAAGGTGTTATTGAAAACTTAGCCCGTCAATCTAATTAAATGAGAGAAATTGAAAAGGAAACCTTGGAACCTCATTTAGTCAACAAATACTAAGAGAAATTGAAGCAAAAGCTAATCGAAATTGAATATTATAAATTCATATTGAACAAACCAAGGAACTCAGCAGCATCATTAGGCAAATTCATAACCACTTGTGTAATAGAATAAGGCCGTTGGTTAGCAAATATAGAACCAATGAACCTCCTGCCCTCCATGTTAAAAACCTGACAAGAGCGGAAATAGACTTATGAGCAAAAGAATAACCAAAAGAATTTATACTTGTAGGCAGTGCTACTTTGCGGCATCAGGAGAATGAAAAGTCACAACTGAATTATACTCTCAAGTAGAAGCAAAACAAATCAAGATAGGAAAAAGAAACAATAAGAAGTGCTACACATGGATCTGCATATGCACATGGATCAATTATTTAATACACTGTCACTAGAAAAACTTAAAGATTAAAATGTTGAACCTCGACTTTCTTTGTTCAATTCCATGGCATTTCAAATCTGGAGTGATTAAAACATTACAGGCTACCATATGCCCCGTATTCATCACACAGTTGAATTCTAAAATACAAAATAGCTGATAAATTGTGAGAAAAGTACTAGCCAGTAATGGCAGAAATAATAGGAATATCATAAAACTGATAGGTACCATAATCATGCTATAAAAAACAGGCTATAAATTATGATTTCATGCAGTTACTTTTCATTTGGTCCTAGGACACTGGAGACACCAAATATGTTAGAATGTGAAAAACAAAAATTATCATAGAATGCATAAGCATGTCATGACTAAAACAGAGTTAATGAAACAAAGAAGCTAGAAAATTCATCAAGTTGTGCCACATCTCAATGTTGAATGTGTAAACAAGTCATAATTCACAATACAACTTCATCTTGACAGTCAATAATCATGATCCATAGAGGCTATTTGGTAGAATCTCCATACCTCAATTTTTCTCTCAAGCTTGTTAAGGACAATGTTTCTTTCAAGATATTCTACAGCAATGGGGTTTAAATCATTAGCATATACATGCTTCACTTTCTTTGCCGCAAAAATAGCTATTGGACCAACACCAGAGAAGACGTCACCTGTTCATTGATATCAGACCAGGATCATCCATTTATTGCAATGCACTTCAAAGGAAACATGAAGTCAACATGAGCTTCATCAAACAGCTGCAACCCAAGATGCAGGTATGATTGACTAAAGTAATTAATGTTATGGCATGGCATGTCAAATGTTTATGGAAAGAAAGAGAAAGACAAACATGAGAAGATTTTGATTAATCTGATAAATATTGTTCAACTACTTGACAACCTTACTTGGAAACTCATGAAAAAGTTAAAAATTACAGCTTACACATCTAAAACACGATCTTATACCAGCAGTATGGCAAGGCTTCTTATTCTCCAATGACATGAAACCAGACACCAACTAAAACAAGCTTCATCAGAGATTGAAATCTTATGGCCTTATCAGACAACTGAAGCACAGAGCTAAGCATACACATGCACAATGAAGTTCTAGATAAGTATTGAAAATTGAGGCAGTTATAATCACCTGACGAGACTTCATAGATATCATGCTTTCTGCATTGCAGATTTTAGAGCATGATGATGAATAATCCATGAGAGACTATCCTTGATTAGATAGAGTCAAGTTATGAATGGCCCCATGAAGTTTAACTTTTTAGTAGATATGAGGTCTAAATAGAAGACCCCAGAGCCTGCCCTTTGGCCATCGATACTCTTGGAACTTTAAGAAGAAAAAATAAAGCTTTTTTTCTGGGTAGAAATCCAAGTTATATCTATGATGGCAAATAAAAAATGTGTAGTTCAATTTTCTATATTTTTCAAAAAAAATTGTTTAGATAATTTCTAGAATTAGTTTTATAGTCCTACTTTAAGTGAAATTGGTGTAAGAGAATCTTATATTAGGTATAAGTTGGGTTGGACAAGTCATGAAATTATTACGATTTGATTTTTGGTTATTTCAGGCGTCTTTCCATATAGGATTATATGCTATTTTGACTTTTTTAGAAAATATTTTGGAGATTACTTACAAAGTCCTAGTTTGCTTGGAAAGCAAGTCACATAAAATCTATGGCTGAATAAACAAGCATTGTAAGTGATTTGTTTTGAATGAATGAAATGATTTCTTCAGGTCATGCTTGGGCCCATGGTCTGCCGAACCGGACCGGACCGGCCGGTTCGGCCCGATACGGACTGGTCCGGCCTGAAACCGGTATCCGGACAGCGTGGAAACCGGTTCCAGTTGTTTTTGGACCGATCCTGACCAGTACGCATGCGTACCGATCGTGTAGCGGCTGGTACCGATGCAAGCCGGCCAATTTGCACCGGTACGTTCTTTTTTTCTGGTGGGAAAGCGCGTGGCCCTGTCGGCCACGCGCTCCTCGAGCAGAGCACCCTGCGCGGTTCCGCGCACAGGGCCACGCGCTCCTTGAGCAGAGCACCCTGCACGGTTCCGCGCATTGGGGAATCGATCCCTGCGCTGTGAACCGCCTCGCAGGACAGCATGTCCGCACGGGCGCATGGTCTCATTAATGCCACTCTGTGGCATTTACCCCATGCGCCCGCGCATGATTCCCCACCTTGCGCGATTCCGCGCACTAGGCAACCGCGCCCGCGCGCGTTTCCCCGCACTGTGAACCACCGCGCGGGCGATTCTCCCGCCGACGCAGTTCCCCAACCCGTGCAGGGCAGCGCGCCCGCGCACCCATGCGGGCTCATTAATGCCACAGGGTAGCATTTAACCCACGCGCGGACGTGAAAACCAGAACAAAAAAAAACACCTATCGGTTTGTACCGGACCGGTTCCGGTACAAACCGAACCGTACCGGCCCGGTAGGCAACAGGTACGCCTACGGGTACGGCAGACCTTGCTTGGGCCTTTCTTATCTTTCTTTCTATCCCTATTTCTTTCTTCTTCTTCTTCTCTTGTTACCTCACTTTATTTAGTCCATGCTTTCAACTGCTTTCTTTTATTTCTGCTACTATTCTTCTTCACTAGATTGTTAACACTGCAGATTGATTTTCTGCAATATATTAAATCAGTTCTGTGTTGGAATTAGCTCTAAACTATTTTAATCCCTTACTGTGCTACATCAGAAGTCAAGGAAAAGAAGAAAGAAAAGAAGTGTCCTTTTCTTTTATGATATTTTTTTCTTTTTAATGTTTAGACCCATTTTATGCACAATCACCAAATTCAATTCATGGATATGTAACTTGCAAAAATACTCACAATCTTTTGTTAAAATTATTCAAGAAGGATCCAGTTAAGTGACACTTATAATACTTATTCGTTCTCTGGATAATAATGTCAATCCATTTCTGCAGTATGATATCTTGCCTTGTGTGAATTCTTCAACAAGAATAAGGTGTCAGTGTAGAAAACATAATGACACATATACGAATATTCAGATGTGAGCGATTATTCTATTATTCCAATGAGATCGAATATGACCGCAGAATTTTGTGAAAATATTGACAAATATACCAATATACATATGTCAGTGATTCTTTTATCATACTAACGATGCCAAAAAAAAAGGTCAGAGATCCATGAAACAAATATCATCTGCCATCATCTTATGATCATATCATTCACAAACAGTAAACCAAAAGATAATTCCAACATACATAAAAAACATATAATGTTCTAAAGAAACATTACACATATAGAAATGAAATAAGTTTACCTAGATTAACTGCCAGTGGTAGGGCCATACCAGTGCATGGCACAGCAGGCATGCATAGGCACACACGCATTGCCATGCAGCCATGCCATGTCAATGCTAACCAGCACACTCAGCATTTTAATCCTTGTCCTAAACCTAGAATTTATATTAGATAATAGTTATATGGATCAACTGTTTCCAAGCCACACTTTTTCTGACTAAACAATGTCACTGTTTTTGCTTAAACCATGCAAACATTTAATAAACTACATGTAACTTGATATATGCCTATCATGCTATACAATGTTTATCTAAAAATAGGTAGAACAAACAGCAGGTAGTTGAAGCAACAAACTAATTCAGTAATTTAAATAAGAAATAAAGGAAACTTACAAACCACATCAGAGCTTGTAAAGCCACTAACAAGCCTTTGTCTTTCAGTTGCCAATCTGGAATTCCAGTAACTACACAGAAATGAAAAACACCATCGGATAGGTAGTCCAAAAATTTTGAAAAATTTGTTTCAAATCAACATGAAAAAAAGCACATTTCCCTAAAAATAAAATAAAAATTCTAAACATAAATGGAGTAGAGAAGATTTAGGCGCCTACATGGGAATGACCCAATACAGAAAAGATTGAGAAAGCTCAATCACTTAAGAAAGAAGCATCCTCTAAACTCTATTATATTTAGTCAAACCCACCTTGCTCCCCCATCAGCCAAAGACCTAACAAACTAACAGCTTGATCGTAAAAGGAACATCAAGGAGAGCATTAAGTCAAAAAGGTTGGTGTTATTACAAAGTCCCATGAAATACATAGTCATGTTCTTCACACATTATGAAGGCATACCAAACAACCAGTGCGGCTGCTTAAATTTGGATGACCAACAAATATTAACTTTGAGCTGTTCCAGCATTCACCCAAAAAAATCAAAAAACAAACAAAAAGAAAAAGAAAGAAACAAAAAACACCGTTGCCGAGAGACCATCTCATGGGCCCAACCACAGCCAGTACCAGGACCTACTCAGAGCTTAGGTGCTCCCTCTCATCTATGACCAATTTTTCTCCTTTTCTGTTAATTTTCTTTTCACGGAAAGAATAAGGTGGTCTGTATCACAAAATTTCACTAGGAAAGTAGGATAGAGACCCAACGAACACCCAAAAGGAGGATAAAGACTTTCACTCACAATTTTAAGAAGGAATGACCCCTCAAAGATGGAAAAAAATAGCCAAAAAGAAAACCTAGACCATCTAGAGAACGATCTTCATCAACCCTTCCAAAATAAAAACAATAAGCTAAGAATGCACGAAGAGGAGGCTTGGCAAACAAAATAGGAATGGCAGATCCACAAACAAAAGTTGCTGGGAGTGAGGAAGGTTCTCATAAAAACCAGGCACTGAGCCAAAAACTGGAGATACACACACGTTTTTGCACATTATCTGATCTAAGCATCTCAGAAAGAAAGGTCCAGAGTGCCTTCTAACATACCTAACAACCAATTATCATCAGCATATCCTATTTAAAGACTCACTGATCTCTGCATTTGTTTCTAAGTTGTCGCTTCAATATCCCACATTGGTATACACAGCCCTCAACAGCTTAGACACTTCTCAAGAGCCTCTTCTTCATTAAAAGTAAGGAAAAATGGAAGTAAGTGGCATGAATGAACCCCTTACTCTGTATTGTGAGAATAAAAAAGTCTCTTCATGTGTCGAAAACTGGAATGTTAAGCCCTAGATCATGTTCAACCAGTCAGCTCTTGGTGAGGTATCAGGTAATCAGCCCCATTTTTATATTATGAGAAATAAGTGATCTATTTTAGTATCTGTACAAGGAAAAGAGAACATACACTGTTGCTAAATCAACTTGAAAACGTATGCCATTCTCAACAATTGTAGTAACAAGAGAATGGTTGCCAGCCAATACTTCAAGTTGCATCGTTCTGTATTCATTTTGAATAGCATCAATCTTGTTAACAACTGTTTGTATCTTTGGCTTGTTCTTATCCAAGACTACCTGAAAGAGTTAAAGAACCTTATCTATTTAGAGAAATGATTGTGAGACAAGGAGTGTGCTAGGAATATAAACTTTAGATAGGTATATGTACATTGTTGAAACACAACCTGAGCAATAAGTTTCTTGTAGGGCAAGTGCTCTTCTAGCAAATTCAAGTGTGCAATATGCCCAACTGTTTCAAAACCTGTTGGAACAACCATATTCTCAGGAAGCAAGACCTCCAAAAGCTGCAAGAAAATAGTTAGTGTAAACAGTTCATGAGAAAAAAAGAACTACATAAAAATGAATCTTACAAACTGCAAAAAGGAAAAGGGATTTACAAGAAATTATGGGAATTTGGAGAGTAAACGAAGATGCCACATACCTCGTTCATCTGCCAATAGTTATAAAATAATGTCAAACGGCATTGCACAAGCTCATATATTGAAGCCATGCATTCCTGACTATCATCTAGTAACACAACCTGAAAGGGAAAAATAAAATCTCTACACATTAGTTTTGAAAACATTCGGAAGTGAAAAATAAGATGCCCCTTTACCCTTCTAACAAGATATTCAGTATACAAAGAAAAACAAATATGCAAGGCCACAAGCAAAACATGCATCAGTCTTTCCACAAATGTGGACCTCTGATATTTCATGTTGACTCTAAATCCACCAAAATAAAGTATAAAGCAAAACAACATTTAGTATATTTTAGAAGTACACATGTGAGCCAAACTCAGTAAATAGCGTTTAGCCCCTTCTCTCTTTTCTTATTATCTCACCACTCAAGATCTTTTCTCAAACAACATACCAAGAGAACATCTAGGCCTACAAGCACATCAACCTCCAGAACTTTTTGCATCCTTCAATGTAGGATAAAGCATCTCTCACTTTGTTACAGTAATACATCAAGGCATCTTTCTCAAACAGCTACAGGTGAAATTTCTGGAAAACAACCTCCAGTCAGGTAAAAGCACATTAGAAAACCCATCTGGAGGTAAACTTGTCCTCTTGAAGTGTCTACCATTGTAATTTAAGAAAATAAAACTGTAGATATAAAGGGTCAACAAAAAAGTTGTTTACTTGAGTTTATTAACTGAGACACTCACTTTACTGATGAAGATTGAGTATCCTAGCTCCAGCTTATGCATATACTTGCAGACTTTACAAAGCATAGTACACGGTCCAACTAAAGTAGTTTATGCATCTACTCTCTACCACTGGGTTTTCTCAAGATATAAGAAATCATGCTCTATTCTTATTTAGAATCAAATAAAGTAACTCACAAAAGCATCAAAGCCACCTTGACGGCCTCTGGGAGCTCATCGATGCCCTTGTTTGCATACCGCTCATCTAACAGCAGCAACCGAGTTGGACCTCTCCATCTCCCAGCATGGAAGTCTGCTCCTAGCAAACCCCTCATATCATCCTCCTCTTCTCCATCTCCTCCACCTTCTTCGACCAACTCCAAGAAAGAAGACTCACTCTTTTCCATCCTCTTCTTCGCTTCAATCCCCTCCCCCTCCCCGTCCCGCTTCTTCTTCTTCTTCTTCTTCTTCGGCCGCGAGATCTTCGCCAAATTCCTAAACCTAACAAAACCGCGCCAGTTGAAATCTTTGGCGAGCTTGTCCCTGTACATCACCGGGCTCAGGGCAACCACCTCCTCGCCGTCGGATCCCCCATCCACCCGCCGTGCCAGGGAACGGAGCCGATCTCCACCGTCCCCCTCGGAGTCCCTCATAATCCTCTTGAACTCCGGCTCCATATCGTCGCCGGGGACCCGCGCGACGTTCCGGACGCGGGGCCAGTTGAGGAGGTGGCCGCGGAGGCGGCTCTCAAGGGCGGCACACTCCTCCACCGGCACCCGGAGGGCGGGCACATCGAAGACGCGAGCGAAGCTCGCCCTGTCGATCAACGGTCCGTCCCCGGAGCCCCGGGAGGGGGGCGACGCCGGGGAGGGCCTCCGGCCGCGGCGGAGGGAGGGGCCGTAGTGCAGTGGCCGGTCGTCGGGATCTAGGGTTAGGGTTAGGGATGCGGAGAGGGCGGAGAAGAGGGAGGGTTTGGGGAGGAGGCGGTGGGGGGAGGGAAAGGAAAGGGGGAAGGGAGAGTGAGGTCGGAGCGCCAGGAAAGAAAACATCGGGGGTAGAGGGCTTGGGGATTCGAGGGACACTCAAAGCTTATATAGTCTATCTATATAACAAAAATATCATAAAAAGTCCATGTGTTGATATTAATTACTTATAGAGTCTCGTTTTATAAAATGCCATACGAAAATTATTTATAAATCCTAATTCTCATTTAAGGATGTGTTTCGTTGTAGAATATATTAACAAAATTTATACCTGCTTAAATTATACCTAATTCTCATTTCGTACTAGAATTATACCCCTACCCTTCTAGAACCTACTAGCCCCACCAACCAGCATCCCACATCCCAAATCAGTTTTAAAACCCTAAAAAAACCTCTAGAATGGGATATTAAAAGAGAAAGGAACTCCATGTTATTAAATAAACTTGTCTACAATGAGTTCTGGTATTTCAATATCAATTTTTTTCCCTTTGATGGGACATAAGAAATTAATTTTTTATTCTTTTAATATTTTTAGAATTTACTATTTAAAATATTATTTATGGCATTAACTCCAATCTTCCTCCCAAGTTTGACCCTCTGAATAATTTTTATCTCTTTCTCTTATTGCCAAAATATCATGACAATTATTTATTTTATTAATCATTAGTAAAAAAATCCACCCCTCAAAATGAAAATGAAAGATTATTATGATTCAGTAGATGGGGTAAAATAAGATGGCCGTAGAATAGAGATAAAATGCAAATCACCCATATATTTATATACCTAAAAGACATAGAGCATCAGTCCAGAGAGATGAATGACTTTAAAGTCTAGCACGCTGCTATGCACATGGTAGCATGCAACATTATAAAGGGCATGGATGGATACAAACCCAGTTTTGAGTCTAGGCAATTTTGATTAGATCTAAGCTTTTACATATTTAAGTGCCATAGTTTGAACTATCAAGGACCCAACCAAAACGGAAGGGTAGGAATGAAAGTGAAGGGTAGGAATGAAAGTGGAGAAGGTTTCGGAGCATCCCATTGAGTGAGCGACTGCATCAATTTTCGTGAACTCTTTCGGACAATTCATCGAACAACTTCGAAGCGGATTGACAATGGGGGATCAAGGTGGCGATGCGACAGGCGGCTCGTCCGACAATGGGGGACGAGGAGCGTCGGCAACCAGGAAAGAGATCCCTAATGTCAAAGGGGTGTAGGGACGACCGAGGCAGGCAGGGTGGGCCGATCATAAGATCACTAAGGAGGAGTTGGAGAATCTGTGAAGGCACTTCTTGGTTGTTTTGGAGCCGTTGGAGAAGCGGGTGGAAGCGTCCAAGCAAGGCTAGGAGAACCAAGCAGTCATCACGCGGAGTATAGGGCGAAGGGTCCCGGCTAAGTGGGTTGCTAAGGATTCGAAGGCGAGGGGGAAGCTTCCCTGTAAGGTGGAAGCATTTTATTTGGCCGAAGACCATCTAACCTTTCGATTCAACTCGAAGGTGGACCGCAATGGAGCTCTGGAGGGCGACCCCTGGCTGATCGCCGACCAATTGCTAGCAATGGAGCTATGGACCCCTGATTTTGTTCCAGGAACAATGGTCTCGATGCAACTCGTGCATCTTCCACTTGAGTAATGGGACAACACCACTATCCTAGATATAGCGGCACCGGCCGGAAGGCCTTTGGTGGTGGACGGCTTCACTTATCAGTTGAAAAAATTAGGGTATGCAAGGTTAAAGTTGAAGTCAATGTTTTAGAGCCGTTGAAGCCCGAAACTCTGATTAGGGGTCAGCACAAGGTCTTCTGGCATGCCTTCGTGTGTCAGAATTTCTCGTCTTTTTGCTACCAATGCAGGAGAATTGGGTATTCTGAAAAGGATTGCAAATATCCACTGTTGGAGATGGGGGTGGAGACAATGATGCAACCAGAAATGGAAGAGACGGCATTGATGATGATAGAGGATGATAAGATTCTCGAGGACGACGCTAAGGCGGAGATCAAGTGGAAGGAGGTTGAGCGGCAATTGATCTTCAGTTCGTGGCTCACTATGGCAAGAATTCAGTAGCCTGGGGTGGAGAAAGGGCCGCAGCGAGTGAGGAAGACTACTGAGTCGACTCTGGAGTCCTCTGGACCGGGCTCGTCTTCCTCGCAGCTGAGTTCATCCCAGACTCGGCCAACTTTGCTCGGCTTGCCACCTAACTCAAATGGGTGGCAGAAGCCTACTAAGGTCGGGCGCTGTCGATCTCCCCCGAAAGGCTACACTATTAATGACACCTGGCAGCAGGATGTCGGGTCCACGGTAGGAGAGCCTAGGTTGGGGTCCGAGTTCGAGCTACTACGGAAGTTGGGCAGCCACACGAAATGGAGGGGAGATGCCCCGGTTGACCAAATGGGTGGCTCGAAGGTTAGTATGGTGGGTGTAGGATCTGGGCAGCCCAACCTAAAGCGACCTAGGAGCATGACCTTGAAGCCCAGTTTGGAGGTGGGCGGGTATTGTGGGCCAGATGCATCATCTAGGCTAGTTTTGGTGGACACTTCGAAGGGTTCTGTTGGGAGACCTTCTTTTCTAGCACTATCTCAGTTGATCGAGCACCCAATGAAGGACTTTGACAAGAGTGGAGATGTCGTGCTGGCTCAGGGGACTTTGCCAATGGCACCATTGGATGCTAGGCTTGAGGAAGGTGGCATATTTGAAGCCTCATCTTACCCTTCTTCCTGTGGTCCGGCAGAAGGTTGTCAGTCGAAGGTAGTGAAGGGATGGGTTGGGTCATCGGCAGCCTAAAATGTTAGGTACGACCAATCGCCACCTATGGATGTTGCAGCCTTGGGGGGCACAAAGGGATAGTGAGGAGAGTCAAGGAGGCATTGGAGGGGAACGAGCAAGCCATGGAGCAGGTGGGTGGACCTAAAGTACTGGCCAAGCACCAAAACCTAAGGGTTGTAGCTTAGCAGATCCCGATTGTGCTCCTTCTCAACCTTCAGCATGAAAATTCTAGTTTGGAACTGTAGGAGGGTGGGGAAGCCCTCCTTTCTCCTTGCCTTCAGGAGACTGGTGCAAATTCATAGTCCAAATATTTTCTTGCTTTTTGAGATGCAATTGTCTGGAAGGAGTCTCCTCTATGCCAGACAACGACTGCCAATGTCTTGGAATTTCTATGCAATTGAGTCCCATGGTCTTGCAGGGGGCATCATTGTTTTGTGGAATATTAGTGTGGCCACTATGGATGTCTTCCACAAGTGCACCCAACAAGTTGTAATGGTTATCTTAGTATCAAATAAACCTTAGATTTTGTTGGGTGTGTACGCAAGCATTGAATACTGACAATGACAGATTTTGTGGGATGAAGCCTCTAATCTAATCACACAAAATATTTCCTCCATGACTGTGGTTGACTTCAACTATATTGAAGGGCCCCATGAGAAGAAAGGGGGTAAGCCTTATTCCGACAAGATTGATTACAGGGAGTTTTGTGACTTCATATCCAACAACGGCTTAATTGACCCTGTTTTCTCCAAACCTAGATTCTGGTGCAATAACTGACTTGATTGGGCCAGTGTCTGGAAGAGAATCATTAGGCTTTTGCTACTGCCAGTTGTGCCCCTTTCAGTTTGAGAACTTGTGGCCTGACTACCTCGAGTCTTAGGATACTATGCAAGAAGCCTGGGGTGTGCCAGTTCGAGGGGATGCCATGCATCGTGTTACCTGCAAATTGGAGTTTGTCGAGCAAAGATTGAAGAGGTAGAATCGGGAGGTGGTGGGCAACATATTCAGACAACTCAAACTTGTGGAGGCTAGTATGTTGACCTTCAAGCGAGAGAGGATCAAAGGGGTAGTCTCTCCACAGGGGAGTTAGCTGTTCTAAAAGCCAAGCTATTTCTCCATCATTCCTTGTTGCGGAAGTAGGAGGTTCTCTAGTACCATAAGTCACAAGTCCAGTCGAATAGGAAGGAGGATAGGAACACCAGATTCTTCCACCAGTCAATTATCATCAGAAAACAGAGGAACCCGATTTGCACCCTCAGGGATGATACGAGTCAGATCGTCAATGATGGTGAGGCGATCAGACATGTTATCTTTGAGTTCTTCAAGTTGAGGTGGACCAAGACGCTTGGCAGGGGAGGGCCTTGCTCCTTTCCACCATCAGATAGAGTTGAGATCAAGAGAATGCTGCTTTGATTGCTTAGGTGTCTATGAAGGAGATTGAGGAAGCTTCTTGATCCATGATGGAGGACAAAACACCAGGGTCGGATGGGTTTCCCCCTCTATTTTTTAGGAGGTATTGAACTATCATATGAGATGAGGTGGTGGCTGCAGTCAAGTACTTCTTTAGTGCTGCTGAGATGCTTGAGGCCTGAAAGAGAACCTATGTCACATTGATCCCAAAAAGATAGGATGCTTCGGATCCTAGTCACTATAGATCGATCAGTCTATGTACTACTTTGTATAAGGCAATGGCGCGGATTTTGGTGTGTAGGATGAAACCGATTCTTCCCAGACTCATTAGCCCGGAGCAAGTTACCTTTGTGGGGGGTTAGAGTATCACCGACGATGTCCTCCTTGCTCAGGAGTTCATGCACGATATGTTGAGGCCCCCCCAATAATGTAGTCTTATGGCTATCAAGTTTGATATAGAGAGAACCTATGATCGGGTTAGTTGGGATTGTTTCCTCAGTGCCCCGAAGAATTTTGGTTTCCATGAGGTTTGGATCCGGTGGTTGCTGAGCTGCGTGCAGGCCCCGTCCTTCTCGATATTAATCGATGGCACCCTTATGATCTTTTTCTTTTCTGTAGTTGGTTGTTGTCCTCTCTCACCTTACCTATTTATTTTTTGTGCTGACGCTCTCTCCTGAGCTTTGCGAGTAGCTTGCTCAAACCGATTGCTCAAGGCTTATGTGCCGGCCTCAGATGCTCAACCGCTCTTGCACCTATTCTTTGTAAATGATAGCCTTCTTGTAGCTAGAACCTCCATGAGGAATGCAACTGCTGATAAGTGCTAAATAATGTATAAATAAATATATTTTACATAGCACTTATTAGTATTTATATATATATATTAAAGTTTAAATATGAGAAAATATGTTCACCTTCATCAATGCATTTTAATTCAATTTTGATTATTAATTAAGCTTAATGTATGCAGTTTGAGTCAAGCTCAATTAGGTAAAGCCTAAACTGACACTGCATCATTTCACAATTTCACATCCTCCGGAGTCGACTCCAAGAACTCTTCTCCAAAACCCAGTGCTTCCCATTAATTTCTGACTCTTCACAAGTTCACCTAAATTTCTTCCCACTCGTTCCAACTTTTTTTCCACATGATCCAATTCCCCTATTTTAATCTCAAAAACAATAAATTCTCTTCAATTATTTATCTCTCATATCTCAAAGTATACCATCTATAGTCGCACGGATCCTAAACAATTATAACCGTTGGCCTCTTCTCAGCCAAACAGTCTCGAATGGGCATGTCCCCAGCCAAAGAAAATCACACATTCAAACCAAGCATCCCGTACATCCCAAACCGAGATCCTCACAAACTTCTTCCGAACTCCCAGATTTTCTCTCGTTCCAGATTGATTCCAAAGATCATCTTCCGAAAATCTCTTCTTCCCATTTACATCACCCCATGTCAAAGCTCCTTCCACGTCATTCTTTTTTCCCCTGTTTCGGAATGAAACCCATGATCCACGGATAAACTCAAATTTTAGCCCCGTCCGTGAGATCTTCCCCAACATTAAGATCAGATTGAGCAACGATCCCCTCCTAGCCGAATCAAGCCAACCTCCATCGTCCGCCGATTCCTTCCATCGCCCACGGATAAGTGCAGCTCCTACCAGCTTCCGAGATCCTCCCAGCGTCCTCTTCCTGTTCCGCGTGTCCATTCCCTTCCGGATGAGAACCAGCAACCACTGCCAGCTGCTCCCCCTCGCGGACTCAAATTAACTTCCGGATCCCCTGAGAACAGAGCTTATCCTCTCCGAAAATCAAGCATGTCATTCCTCGTTCAGCCTTCCACATTCCAAGCTTCTCCTTCCGTCCGTAATCCTCTTTCCATCGTATCTTCACAACAGTCTCCACGTCCCGGCCATCTTCCGAACTGATCCCAGCAATTTTTTCGTGATTCATCTTCATCCCATGAGCCATATCCTCCCTTCGGATCACTTCCCCTGCATCCCAGCAGAACAGAATTCTGCCATTCAGCGATTGAAAGCTCCATCATCCACGGATTCAGTTCTTCAGCATGAGCCATCCACCGTCCACACTTCTCCCCAGCTTCATGGATCGTTATCCCAACCACGAACGAAGTTCCAGCTCCCAGCAAGCTCACGCGCCTTCTCCGTGATTCATCTTCATCTCTCCTGCTTCCGGATCACCTCTCAGCCATCCAGCACCTCCAATGCATCCGAAGATCAAGCCTCCACGAGCTTATCCTCCCATTCGGATCAGCCACATAGGAGGAGAGAGAGGGAGGTATGCTGCATATAAAAGGCCAAGCGCGAACAGAGAACGGTATTCTTGGGAGTCGGCTAATCCCATCCATCCTTCAGAGGAATTCCCACGAGAGACAGAAGGAGGAGAGAACCAGAGGCGGGAGGAAGAAAAAAAGAGATGGAAGCCCGCTGCTGCGTTGCTACTACTATTCACTTTTACATGGAGGGCTGAGCTCTGCACTAGGGCTGGATGCAGCCCTAGCAAAAGGATAAGGGTTTTGTATTTTTTTATTTCTATTCTTGGGGTTGTATGAACTTATTGTTTTAATGGATATCTTCTTTTATCTCACGTTTAATTTTTATGATTTTAAATGTCAAGTTTATACAACTGTTCTTCATGACCACGAAGTTAATAAAAGATCATCCATGCTTAGGGAAGATGCAGTGTCCTGCCATATTAGTTTAGGGTAGATATTTCATGCCAACTGAAGATGGATGTTCCTGAATTACTTTTGTGAAACTTTGTTTAAATGCTTATTAGGCTTGTAACCAATTTGTATGTTAATCCAAGAATAAATTAAAATACAAATAATCCTTGTTACGATGTTAGTGGTGAATTCCTTACCCTAGGTTCTCTCTCAACTGATATCATTTCAATTGCATTTCTTTTAAATTATTTAGTTCAATAGTCCTCACAAATTCTCTTTTTCAAATATTATTTTTAAGAAAATAATTGTACCCCAATCTCTGTGGATCGATATCCGTAATCACTATTGTGGAGTGATTGATTAAAACCCCATTTGATTTTGATGAGCTCAAAGCATTTGAGTATATCTTGTGATTACTAATGAATTCAATTGAGTGTTTCAGTGAAAATCCTGTCCAAGTGTCTCTAGATTTGGTTCATAGTATTTTGGATAAGGTAAGAAGTCTGCTGAACCAAAGTCTGAGACTCGAGTCGACTCCCGAGTATCACGAGTCGACTCCAAGTGTATCAAGTTCACTGGCACGAGCTCGAGTCGACTCCAGATCAGTACGAGTCGACTCCGACTGAGAACAGACAGAAGGACAGAAAGCTTCAACTCAGAAACTGTCAACGAGTCGACTCCCGAAGTG
The DNA here is from genome assembly GCF_009389715.1 of Phoenix dactylifera. Taxonomy (NCBI): domain Eukaryota; kingdom Viridiplantae; phylum Streptophyta; class Magnoliopsida; order Arecales; family Arecaceae; genus Phoenix; species Phoenix dactylifera. The sequence goes on along the minus strand of NW_024067773.1, from coordinate 347,309 downwards.
CGCGAGTCGACTCCAATGTTCAACGAGTCGACTCCAGGGTAGTAAGAGTCGACTCCAAGAGAAACACAAAGAAAAGTCAGAGAGCAGTTTTCGGGTCTGAGATTCGAGTCGACTCCAGTGAAACGCGAGTCGACTCCGATGGTTAGCAGGTCGACTCCAAAGAAGGTAAGAGTCGACTCTCAGAGGAACACAAGGAAAAAGTCAGAGAACGATTTTCGGACTCTGAGATTCGAGTCGACTCACAGACAGCTCGAGTCGACTCCGAGACAAGCTTCACGTCAAAAGGCAGAAGACCAACTTTCGAAAACTGAGAGCCGAGTCGACTCCAAGGAAGTTCGAGTCGACTCCAAGACTGGATGAGCCAAAAGACAGAGAAAAGGGAGTTCGGGCTCTGAGATTCGAGTCGACTCCTAGGACAGTCGAGTCGACTCGAGTGGACAAAATTCAAAATTGGATCCACGGACTTCAGTGGATGAGCCGACTCCAAAATTGCCAGGTCAGCTCCAGAAGTTGGCGAGTTGACTCCAGGTCAAGACGAGTCGACTCCCAGTCAAGACGGCAACTTTAATTCAAATTTGGAACAGTTGCCGAGTCGACTCCGGAAAAGCGTGAGTCGACTCCTACTACAGCCGAGTCGACTCCTGATCGCGCGAGTCGACTCCAACCCACCAACGGTCATATTGTCAGGCTGTGCAGAGTGTGCAGAACGGCCAGAAAAAGCAGAGTAACGGCTAGTTTCCGTGGGGGTTGGCTTAAATAGCCACAGAGGACTGTAGCAAGGCAGAGAACAGATATTCCACTCCAAGCATTCAAGTTTTCAAGCTCTCCAAGTGCTCTTAAACGAAAAAGGGGAGATCTGCATTTACTGCTCCAACAACTTCTTCCCAACAATCAAAGCTTCCTCCTCCTGCATTCAAGTCGACCACTCTTTCAAGAGGAGACCGGAGTTCCAGAAGCCATACCTCTTCACCAGCTTAAAAGCGTTTGAGGGCTTCTAACTCCTTTACGATTATATTATTTTAAATCTGCTTTTTGAGAAGCTATTTTCTGTTTTCTTCTATCTCTTGTATTTACTTGATTCAATCGGGGGATTGAATCAAGAGGTTTAAGGTTGGTTGGTGAGCCAAGTTAAAACCAACGTGTGTAAGGGTTTGATTGTGAGCCCGGGAAAACAATCGGGGTTGGTTCTAGTCGGTGAGCCTGGGAAAACCGACCGAGTTCGTTGTGAGCTCGTAAAACAACAAGTTTGGTTGTGAGCTTGCAAAACAACCGGCTGTAATCCAAGGGGGTTATAGTGAAATTCCCAAGTGAGACTTGGAGAGTGGACGTAGGAGCAAGGGTTAGCTCCGAACCACTATAAAACTTTGTGTTTGTAGTGCATTGTCTCTCATCTTCTTCCCCGCACATTACTCACAGCACTAGGCCTTAATTAAATAACTTGCTATAGTTTTTAATTAATCATCCACAAAGTTTTAATTAGTCAAATTATTTTAAAAACCCAATTCACCCCCCCTCTTGGGTTGTCTATCTGGGCAACAAGTGGTATCAGAGCCAAAAACTCTTCCACTCAAGAGTTAAAAGATCAAAATGACAACCCCATTTGGATCTTCTCACATTGAGGGTCAGTCCACCCAAAGACCCCCTTTCTTCAATGGATCTGACTACTCATACTGGAAGGCTAGGATGAGAATATTCATCCAAGCCCAAGACTATGAGATGTGGTCCATTGTAGTAAATGGGCCATACATCCCATCCATTTACGTAGATGGTGTTAAGGTACCTAAACTAGAAATGGACTGGGATGAACATGACATGAGGAAGGCACAATTAAACTCTAAAGCAATGAATGTCTTCTATTGTGCCTTAGACCGTAATGAATTCAATAGGATTTCAACTTGTAATTCAGCAAAAGAAATTTGGGACAGACTTGAAGTGACCCATGAGGGCACGAATCAAGTCAAGGAATCCAAAATAAACATCTTGGTTCATAAATATGAACTATTTAAAATGGATTCAAATGAAACAATCACATCCATGTTCACTAGGTTTACTGATATTGTCAATGGTCTAAAAAGCCTTGGCAAGAACTATACTAACAATGAGCTTGTCAGGAAAATCCTTCGGTGTCTACCAAGGTCGTGGGAAGCTAAAGTGACAGCAATCCAAGAAGCCAAGGACTTGAACAAGCTACCACTTGAGGAGCTTCTTGGATCCCTCATGACGCACGAGCTCACCATGAAACAACACAACGAGGAAGAGTCCTCCCATAAGAAAAAGGTAATAGCCCTTAAATCTACTTCTTCTAACAAGGACTTGTCTTGCAGCAGCAGCAGTGAAGAAGAAGAAGACGAGGAAGATGGTGGTGAGGCTCTTCTTGTGCGCAAGTTCAAGAAATTCATCAACCACAAGAAGTCCTATCATCAAAGGAGAGGCCCCTCAAATTCCTACCGCAAAGACAAAGGTAAGGAAAGGGAAAATGAGGGGATTGGTTGTTACGAGTGCAAGAAGCCGGGTCACATAAGAACGGAGTGCCCCTTACTGAAGAAGGGGAGTAAGTACAAGAAGAAAAAGGCACTTGTCACTACTCTATCGGACTCCGACTCATCCTCCTCCTCATCAGATGAAGAACAAGAAGAGAAGGCCAATTTCTGCTTCATGGCCAACGAAAACGAGGTAACTTCCGATACGCATTTTGATTTTACATTTGATGAACTTTATGATGCGTTCAATGAATTAATGATTGAGTATAAGGATATAAATGTTAAAAACAGAGAACTAAAAGTAACTAACCAAACTTATATTCATAAGCATGATTCATTAATTAAGGATAAAGATAATCTTACCAAAGAAAATCTAGAACTTAAGACAAGCAACCAACTCTTAATTAAGAAGACTAACACCTTAACGAAAGATAATGAAAAACTAACTAAGGAACTTTCAGAACTTAAAAAATATAAACAAACCTTAGATAAGGATCTTACTAAAGAACTTAATGATCTAAAAGCCGAAAATCAAACACTAACTAAAGAACTTAACAAATACAAATCCTTAGTTGAAAGATTTACCTATAGTTCTGAAAAATTAAACATGATACTAAATAGTCAACGTGCAGTGTTTAATAAAGCCGGTTTAGGATATAAACCAAGGAATAAGCAAAAACTTCTTAGTAACTTCTTTGTTAAAGCTGGGAAAACAAAAACTAAGAAAATAACCTGCTTTTGTTGTGGTACAGTAGGCCATAAAGCAAATGTATGTAATTTTAGGAAAAGTAAAACTAAAAGAAAAATTAAAAGGGTATGGGTTCCAAAAGAAACCAACTTGACTAACCATGAAGGACCCAAGAAAACTTGGGTACCTAAGATGACATGATTTGCTTGTGTAGGAGTGTCTTGCAGCCAAGGTCAACAAAAATTGCTGGTATTTGGATAGTGGCTGCTCAAGGCACATGACGGGTGATAAAGACCAATTTTTCACCCTTGAAGCTAAGAAGGGAGGTGCTGTGACGTTTGGAGACAACAACCAAGGTCACATCATTGGTATTGGTAAAGTTCAAATCACCCCTTCTACTTTTATAGATAATGTTAGATATGTTGATGGTCTTAAGCATAACTTGTTAAGCGTCAGTCAATTATGTGATAAAGGATATGATGTTATGTTTAAACCATCACTATGTATTATAACAAATCCTAATGATAATAGCTTAGTTTTAAAGGGATTAGACGTGGAAATGTATATGTTGTAGACCTAGAAGATCTTGCAAAACATAACCAATGTCTAGTTGTAAATGAAACTAAAGATAATGATGCTAGTTGGTTATGGCACCGTAAGTTAGGTCATGCAAGCATGGACACAATAACTAAATTAGTTAAAAGAGACTCCGTGATAGGTTTGCCAAAATTAAAATTTGAAAAGAACAAAATATGTGAAGCATGTCAATTTGGCAAACAATCTAGGAACTCTTTTAAATCCATAAAATGTGTCTCTACCTCTAGGCCTCTAGAATTATTACACATGGACCTATTTGGTCCAACTAGAACAACAAGTCTAGGTGGAAATAAATATGGTCTTGTTATAGTAGATGATTACTCCAGGTACACATGGGTCATGTTCCTAGCACATAAGGATCAAGCATTTTCTATGTTTAAAAAGTTCCATAAGGAAGTAACAAATGCTAGAGAGTCTTCAGTCATAGCCATTAGAAGTGACCATGGTACCGAATTCGAAAATCAATTATTTGACGAATTTTGTAGTAAAAAGGGGATAACCCATAATTTTTCTGCACCTAGGACACCACAACAAAATGGAGTTGTGGAAAGAAAAAATAGAACTCTAGAGGAAATGGCTAGAACGATGTTATGTGAAAGTAACCTCCCTAAGTACTTTTGGGGAGAAGCCATTAATACTTCCTGCCATATATTAAATAGAGTTTTATTAAGACCCATTATAAAGAAAACACCATATGAACTGTGGAAAAACAGAAAACCAAAGGTTAATTATCTTCATGTTTTTGGATGTAGGTGTTTTGTGCATAATAATGGGAAAGACAATCTAGGAAAATTTGACCCTAAATCTGATGAAGGAAAATTCTTAGGTTATTCTACAACTAGTAAAGCCTATAGAGTATTTAATAAAAGAACCTTAGTCATAGAAGAATCTATACATGTAGTATTTGATGACTCTAGTGACATCTCCTCTAGTAAGAAAGTTAATTTTGATGATGATGTTGAAATACTTGAGGAAAAGATAGATGAGATGGGATTACAAGATGATAATCAAAAGTTGATTGAAGGAGAATCATCAAGCCAAGAGGCTATTGTGGATCATGGGCTAACCAAAGCTTGGAGGTATGCTCACGGGCATCCTAAGGAACTCATTCTAGATGATCCATCTCAACCGGTTAGGACTAGAGCTTCACTAAGAAATCTAAATAGCCATCTAGCTTTTGTTTCACACTTTGAGCCCAAACATATAGAAGAAGCCGAAAATGATGTAAATTGGATAAATGCAATGCAAGAAGAACTAAACCAATTTACTAGAAACAAAGTGTGGGATCTAGTAGAGAGGCCTTCTGAATATCCAATTATAGGTACAAAATGGATATATAAAAATAAGCTAGATGAAAATGAAATTGTTATAAGGAATAAGGCTAGACTAGTGGCAAAGGGTTATAATCAAGAAGAAGGCATAGATTTTGATGAAACCTTTGCTCCCGTAGCTAGACTTGAGGCTATTAGACTATTATTAGCATATGCATGCTCTAAGAATTTCAAACTATTTCAAATGGATGTAAAAAGTGCATTTTTAAATGGGTATATAAATGAGGAAGTGTATGTAGAACAACCTCCTGGTTTTGAAAATCATCAATACCCTAATCATGTGTATAAACTGAACAAAGCACTTTAGGGACTAAAACAAGCACCTAGAGCTTGGTATGAGAGACTTAGTAAATTCCTATTAGAACATGAATTCTCTAGGGAAAATGTAGATACAACATTATTTCTGAAAAAGAAAAATAAGGATATGTTATTAGTACAGATTTATGTTGATGATATCATTTTCGGTGCTACTAACAATCGCCTCTGCGAGGAATTTGCTGATTTGATGCAGAGTGAGTTTGAGATGAGCATGATGGGAGAGCTGAACTACTTCCTCGGGCTTCAAATCAAACAATCTGAAGGAGGCATCTTCATCAATCAAGCAAAATATATCAAGGAGATGCTCAAGAAGTTTGATATGGAGGGAAACAAGTCAATCAGCACCCCCATGAGCTCATCATGCAAGTTAGACCAAGATGAATCAGGTAAATCTGTAGATCAAAAACTTTATAGAGGTATGATAGGTTCTTTACTGTATCTTACTGCAAGTAGGCCTGATATTATGTTTAGTGTGTGCATGTGTGCTAGATATCAGGCTAATCCTAAAGAATCACACCTAGCTGCAGTTAAGAGAATCTTTAAATACTTAATTGGAACTAAGAACATAGGGCTGTGGTACTCTAAAGAATCTAGCCTAAACTTAATAGGGTACACAGATTCAGACTTCGCTGGATGTAAGCTTGATAGAAAAAGTACCAGCGGGTCCTGTCAATTTCTAGGAGAAAACCTAATCTCATGGTTTAGCAAGAAATAAAACTCGGTTGCATTATCCACTGCAGAAGCTGAATATGTTGCAGCCGGGAGTTGTTGTGCTCAAATCTTATGGATTAAACAACAATTAGAAGATTATGGCATTAAACAAGATAAAATCCCCATTAATTGTGATAATACAAGTGCCATAAATCTAACTAAAAATCTAATTCAACATTCAAGAACTAAACACATTGAGATAAGACATCACTTCATAAGAGATCATGTATTGAATGGTGATGTGTCACTCCAATTTGTTTGTACTGATAATCAATTAGCAGATATTTTTACAAAATCCCTAAGTGAAGAGAGGTTTAGTGTGCTTAGGAGGGGATTAGGAGTGATTGATCCATCCTAGTGGGTTTTTCACTAGATTAATTGATTTTGATGATTAGAATGAGGTTAAAATAGAGTTTCTATGCAGTGATCATCAAATCAGTCCTTAATTAGGTGATTTTCCCTCATTTGGCACGATTATGGCATGGTTTTTAGGTGCGTGCCAAGGTTAGAGACGACTCGAGTAAGTTTCAGAGCCGGCTCCTGAGGGGGAGTCGACTCGCGCATTTGCGGGAGTCGACTCGCAAAGTTGGCAGCTGAGGGTGAGTCGACTCGCACACTGTCGGGAGTCGACTCGCGCATATTCTGGAGTCGACTCGAGGTCGAGTCGACTCGCGACTCAGGGGAGTCGACTCGCAGTCGGGATCCGACTTTTTAACCCTAGGTTTGTCGTTTCGCAAACACTTTTTCTCAAGCCGCCACTGTTCACAAAACCCTAGAGCCGACTCCTAGGTCATCCCCGATCGTCTCCAAGCCCTTTTCCCATCGATTTTTCGCCGGACATTGAGTTTCCGTCCGTTCCTAGGTCATTTCCGGTCCGTCCCGAGCTTCCTCTGTCGGTCCTTCACCGTCCTCTAGGTATTTTTCTTCTCGTTTAGGTCAAGATGCCTCGTAAGACCGTCGTTAGGAAGAGGTCCCGTCCCGAGGCCGGTCCCGAGCGGCGCTCCAAGGCGCGGCACGATCCCGCGAGGGAACCACCTCCGGATCGTTCCCCGCCTAGGGTGGTTCTCGTTAGGCCGTTGGCCGGGAAGGCCGTCACCTCCGGGAGGTTTGTCGATTTCGACTATCTCTTCCGGGAGGGGTTCACCATAGGCGATAGGCTTAGAGCCCAGGGCCTAGAGTACTTCCTCACCTTGGACCTTCCCACCTATCCTGGCCTAGTTCAAGAGTTTTACAGCACCGTCCATCGGGGAGATGGAGGTATCGAGGGCACGGTAGTAGGTGTCCCGTTGCGTGTCACAGAGGACCTCATTGCCCATATCCTTCACCTTCCATTAGTAGGGGTGGCTCCCGCACACCCTGAGGATAGAGTTGCGGCCCTTACGGTCGTCTTAGGGCATCCACCTCAGTCCCTCCTAGATGAGGTATCTGCTAGCTCACTTCCTATTGAAGTGAGAATCCTTTTGAGCATTCTGTCCAGGTCCATCTTCCCTAAGACAGGGAGATTTGATTTTGTGAATGAGAGGGACTTAGCTATTATGTCTTATATCCTTCAGGACACCCCGATCAACTTCCCAAAGCTCATTTATAGGTATATGTGTGAGCCCCTAGATAGACCTAGGCTCTCACTCCCATACGGGATGTTATTCACTCTTCTTTTTAGGCAGTACGAGATTCCCATTCCTGAGAGGGAACCCTCTCGTGCCTTGCGATGCACTGATCGCTTATGTACGGGGACTATGCACAGGATGGGGTTTCGGAAGAGAGAAGGGATCTGGGTTAGGAAGTCCACTCTTACTGCTCAGACCACCAGACCATCACCCAGTCCTGAGCCAGATTCAGACTACCCAGACCTTCCAGACCATCCAGACCTCCCATCCACTCCTCCTGCTCCTACCACCTCTGCCGGACCTTCCTCCTCAGTTCCACCATCTATGGAGGTCCGTATTGATACAGAGCAGCTCCGGGAGCTGCGGCAGGAGATCGTCCGAGATCTGAGGGATGAGCTGCTTCGGGAGCTCCGAGGTGCGGTGCCTGCCCCCACTCCTGTACCCGTATCTTCTCAGTTGGTCCCTTCCTTGACAGCCGTGACTGACATGACGGCTCATGTACGGGAAGAGATCTACAATGTCCGGAGTTTGGTCCAGGCCCAGTTCCACAGCATGAGTGAGGTCACGAGCTCCACTCGACAGATGCGAGAGGAGATAGGTCGTGACATGCACACCACCACCGAGGGGGCCGAGCGCTTAGCGAATGTACTCATCGACAAGCTGGACGCACTTCAGACATCGGTGACTGGGCTTCAGGCGTCGGTGACAGAGCTCTCCACTACACATAGCAGAGCCACCACGTCTATTATCACGCAGCTCGGACATGTGACAGATGCAGTCACCCTCCTCATGGAGCAGAGCCGATTGAGAGGAGGAGCACCATCCTCCAGAGGAGGTGCCACATCCTCGAGAGGGGGAGCTTCATCCTCGAGGAGGACATAGATGTGTTTGAGTTGTGTTTTGTCTTGCTTTGCTTTACTTATTGTATTCTCACATGTATTCACATTCATATCAATACAATGAGTAGACATTTTATCTTCAATTATGTGCCATTTGATGATTGGTTGTGCCATTGATTGTGTGTGATTACCTCCTTTTTGGTATGATGACAAAAAGGGGGAGAAATATGTATAAAATATGTAAAAAGGGGAGAAATATGAAAAAATATGTAAAAGAAATCAATAGAAATAAATAAAAAGATAAACTCTTAATAACACACACAAATTTGTTCTAAGTGGATTCGGTACCTCGAGGCTCATTATCTCTCTTTTGGGGCTCCTAATGGAGTAATCTCCAGAATCTATTCAAGGGATATTCGGAGATTAGCTGAATCCTACTCAAGAACAAATTGACAGATTTTCCCTCTAAAAAGATAAAATTCAGTTCAAAAACTTCAAAGCATTAAAAGGAAATTCAGAGAATCAAAACATAGTTGAATGCATATGTTGAGGGGGAGAATCTGAATTTTAATCAAGCTAAATCATTAATGACATATAAGCCAAATAATTGATTGCATAATATGAAGGCTTATATAATTCCAAATGAAAGGGGGAGCTCTAACTCCGAAATTTAATGTTTCACTCCTTTCAAACTTGGATAAATTAAATTATCAGACATTTGAATTCATTTATGGATTTTACTTCATTGTTTTATGAGCAATTCATTTTTCACATACTCAAAGTTTTGTCATCATCAAAAAGGGGGAGATTGTGGAGTGATTGATTAAAACCCCATTTGATTTTGATGAGCTCAAAGCATTTGAGTATATCTTGTGATTACTAATGAATTCAATTGAGTGTTTCAGTGAAAATCCTGTCCAAGTGTCTCTAGATTTGGTTCATAGTATTTTGGATAAGGTAAGAAGTCTGCTGAACCAAAGTCTGAGACTCGAGTCGACTCCCGAGTATCACGAGTCGACTCCAAGCGTATCAAGTTCACTGGCACGAGCTCGAGTCGACTCCAGATCAGTACGAGTCGACTCCGACTGAGAACAGACAGAAGGACAGAAAGCTTCAACTCAGAAACTGTCAACGAGTCGACTCCCGAAGTGCGCGAGTCGACTCCAATGTTCAACGAGTCGACTCCAGGGTAGTAAGAGTCGACTCCAAGAGAAACACAAAGAAAAGTCAGAGAGCAGTTTTCGGGTCTGAGATTCGAGTCGACTCCAGTGGAACGCGAGTCGACTCCGATGGTTAGCAGGTCGACTCCAAAGAAGGTAAGAGTCGACTCTCAGAGGAACACAAGGAAAAAGTCAGAGAACGATTTTCGGACTCTGAGATTCGAGTCGACTCACAGACAGCTCGAGTCGACTCCGAGACAAGCTTCACGTCAAAAGGCAGAAGACCAACTTTCGGAAACTGAGAGCCGAGTCGACTCCAAGGAAGTTCGAGTCGACTCCAAGACTGGATGAGCCAAAAGACAGAGAAACGGGAGTTCGGGCTCTGAGATTCGAGTCGACTCCCAGGACAGTCGAGTCGACTCGAGTGGACAAAATTCAAAATTGGATCCACGGACTTCAGTGGATGAGCCGACTCCAAAATTGCCAGGTCAGCTCCAGAAGTTGGCGAGTTGACTCCAGGTCAAGACGAGTCGACTCCCAGTCAAGACGGCAACTTTAATTCAAATTTGGAACAGTTGCCGAGTCGACTCCGGAAAAGCGTGAGTCGACTCCTGCTACAGCCGAGTCGACTCCTGATCGCGCGAGTCGACTCCAACCCACCAACGGTCATATTGTCAGGCTGCGCAGAGTGTGCAAAACGGCCAGAAAAAGCAGAGTAACGGCTAGTTTCCGTGGGGGTTGGCTTAAATAGCCACAGAGGACTGTAGCAAGGCAGAGAACAGATATTCCACTCCAAGCATTCAAGTTTTCAAGCTCTCCAAGTGCTCTTAAACGAAAAAGGGGAGATCTGCATTTACTGCTCCAACAACTTCTTCCCAACAATCAAAGCTTCCTCCTCCTGCATTCAAGTCGACCACTCTTTCAAGAGGAGACCGGAGTTCCAGAAGCCATACCTCTTCACCAGCTTAAAAGCGTTTGAGGGCTTCTAACTCCTTTACGATTATATTGTTTTAAATCTGCTTTTTGAGAAGCTATTTTCTGTTTTCTTCTATCTCTTGTATTTACTTGATTCAATCGGGGGATTGAATCAAGAGGTTTAAGGTTGGTTGGTGAGCCAAGTTAAAACCAACGTGTGTAAGGGTTTGATTGTGAGCCCGGGAAAACAATCGGGGTTGGTTCTAGTCGGTGAGCCTGGGAAAACCGACCGAGTTCGTTGTGAGCTCGTAAAACAACAAGTTTGGTTGTGAGCTTGCAAAACAACCGGCTGTAATCCAAGGGGGTTATAGTGAAATTCCCAAGTGAGACTTAGGGAGTGGACGTAGGAGAAAGGGTTAGCTCCGAACCACTATAAAACTTTGTGTTTGTAGTGTATTGTCTCTCATCTTCTTCCCCGCACATTACTCACAGCACTAGGCCTTAATTAAATAACTTGCTATAGTTTTTAATTAATCATCCACAAAGTTTTAATTAGTCAAATTATTTTAAAAACCCAATTCACCCCCCCCCCTCTTGGGTTGTCTATCTGGGCAACAACTATCCTACCAGATATGTGCTATTGCGTGGTCTTAAAACTGATCATCAACTGCCCTTAGAAGAATTCTGGAGGACTATTGTGCTGCTTCATGCCAAAAGGTGAACCTACATAAGTCCGCTATCTGTTTCAGTCTGAAGACTAAGCTATAGTTGAGGCACTCCATAAGAGAGTGTCTTGGCATCTCGGAGCAGGAGGGGCCCTGGTGTTACCTAGGAGTGTCGATCACCAGGCAAAGGCTCAAGAGAGGTGAGTATGCTAGCTTGGAGCGAAGCATTCAGGAGCGCCTTTAGGGGGGGCAAGCTAGGTCCTTATCGATAATGGGAAGGTTGACCTTGCTGAGATCCATCCTCAGCTCTATGTCAATATACCTAATGTCCAATACCCTCATGTTGAGAGCGCCTATGATGAAGCTTGAGTAGCTAATCCGCAATTTCCTATGGGGTGCACATGAATGTGGGCATGGAGTACACCTAGTTGCATGGGGCCATTATGAGAAAGTGGCCTCAGTATTTATTCTCTACTGGCGAGGAGGGAAGCCTTGATAGCCAAACATGCTGTGAGGTTCCTACTTGAGCCTGACTGCCTGTGGAGCACTATGATGAGAGCCAAATACGGCCTTTAGATTGCAGTGGACGAGATTCAGGCGATAGAAACACCTTTTTCATGTGGAGGGCGATTTGCGCTTATGCCCTACTGGTGTTGGCCAATACGAGATGGCTGATTAGGGATGGTCAGAGCGTGTCTGTTATGAGAGACACCTAAGTGGACACTTTGCTAATGAGGTGTTGGCCAACTACTATCAGTATTGAGGTGGTGGACAACATAAGAGTTTGTGATTTGTTCCTCGATGGAGATAGGGGATGGAACACAAGCTTGATCACTCAGCTCTTTGGTGGGCATCTTATGGAGAGGGTGCAAGCCCTTGAGGTACCTAGTCACAAGGTACCAGATGTGAGGATCTGGAGATCCATATGCAGTCCAAAAGTGCGGACTAGGGATCTCTATCATCTCCTCAGGAGAGCCTGCTCAGAGGCATGATAGCGGCTAGATCGGGTGGCTCCGAGTTCATCCGATGGTTGCTCTGTTTATCTGGAAGCTTTTCTAAGTTCGTCTTCCGACTATGGGGTTTCTAGGCATAAGGGGCTTGAATATCTTCCCAATCTACCCAAGCTGTGAGGTTGAGGAGTATGTTGACCATGCTCTCTTCCAGTGCGAGCGAGCGATCCGAGTGTGGAGAATGGCTGGCACCCCTCTGGTGGTGCTTCAGTCGGCAACCTGGTATATACCTTTTTGGAGTATGTTCGGAAAAGCTCTACCAGGTCGTAGTCCAGACCTATTGTTGTTGATGCCACTTATATTGCTTATCATATCTAGCTAGCTTGGGATGCCTAGACATTTAGAGAGGGCATCCTGCCCCTGAGACTCACGCTGGAGAAGGCCCTTGCTCAAGCTGTGGAGATCACTCAATCGCACACTGATGAAGTACCTTTGATAGCTTGAGATACGTTGGACTCCTCCTTAGCTCATGTAGCGTCCAGGACGCTGTTCATATTTTGAGAGCCCCCATTCTGAGCTTCCTCAAGATAAACTTTAACGGTTGTGTTTTGGAAGGTAGCTCCAGAGGTAGAGCGGACATTGTGATCAGAGGCTCGGATACGAGGCTAGTTGCTGTGGGTGGTAACCTGATCTTTGATACCTCAGTTATTAGTGCGGAATGGAGAGCTATATGGGCATGGATCAACTTTGCATGGTGCAGGTTGGGAGCTGGGTCCATCTTTGTAAAAGGTGACTCTGCCATGATGATTTTATGGATTTAAGGCCAAGCGAGAGAGGTAGTTGACTCTATTGAGAGGGGACACCTTATTTGTTATGAGGCACATATATCGAGAAGCTAATGGAGTCGTAGACTAAATGGTTTCCTTTGTGACTCATCATTTTAATGAGGTGTTGTGGACTAATAGGTCTCTTGCCTTAGGGGCCTTGGGATATGTTATATTTTGATTTCTTCGGCTTTGGTTGTATTCATAGCAAATCATTGTGAATCATCCTTCGGCAAAAAAAAAAAAAGAAAAAAAAGAAAAGAAAGAAAAGACACAACCTAATACTATGTAATAAGAGGTGTCAAAGGGGCCAGTTTGGCTCTACCAACTTGAATACGCAACCTTAAAAAAGAGAAAAGAGAATAAAATATTAAAAAGTTAGGGCCTTGAGCTAGGACCAGGCCCAAGAGAGACGAGCTAGGCCCAGGCCTGAGAAAGTTGCAGATGGTTGGGTCTGGAGTTTGGACCCAACCATGAATGGATTCTAGAAAACATAAACGGGTTTGTATTTTAGGCTGCTCGATGTAACAAAGATCTAAAGCACAGGCAACCTTGTTGAGCATTTAATGGGCCAGGCCAATTTGGCCTGGTGGTTAGCCGGGGAAACCAGGCGTGCCTCTAAAACTCATGTAATTTAGGCCAGTTCTAGTCCAACTTTTTCCTAATCGGTTGACTACGGTTCTTCATGGACAATTCCAGTTCTCCATGGTGATCTTATTGGTTTTTTATTTTTTTAGAACTTGTTTGGTTCATGAAAAAATATTTTTTTTGAGAAACTGATGCTTGGATATATGATACCTAGAAAAGCAATTTTTTGCATATTTGGTTGTTTGGTTGAGCATCTATGTTTCCGAAAAAGTTATGAAAAATATCTGTTATATCCTTAATATAAAAAAAAAATCTTATTCCATTCTATCTAAAAGTTTAAAGGTATTTTTGGAAAAGAAATTATCCTAATTCCTAGTAGGTAGGAATTGGACTTTCTCATATCCCATATGAGTTTGTCTTTTTCATGAACTATGGGAATTTTTTTTTTATTGGATTTTTTTCTCTCTCTTCTTTGAAAACTTTAACCAAACATGAGGTTTTTCTCTTTTTTTTTTTTTTGCTAACCATACTTTTTTTCCTCCTCTTCCCACAAACCAAATGAGTCTTTAGGGCAACTTAAAAGATTCATAGGTGTAAAACCTTCTCAAGTTGCATTTTGGCGTGCAAGAGGAGACATATTCCATGCACTAATTTCATAATTATTTTTCCCTTGATACGAGCTTTCTTAAACCCTTATTTACGACTATCTTATATCCTCTTTGGTTATTTAGTTATCATAATGTGAAATGAAAATTACAATTCTTAAAAAGTCAAATATCTTTGAAATTAAGCTCTTTTAAAATCTCTCATGTCCAAAAAATTTAAAAGAGTTAGATAAAGTTGCTTGCATTTCTAGTATGCACGCTACAAAAAGAACAATGCAAAGCCAATGAAATCAACGATAGTGACATCTACCACATTAGAATTTAGATTTCAACTAAAATAATAGTACAATGCCCGTTGTTGTGCTTACCATATTTTATGCAATCTTTGCTCCAATACCATCAATACTAACTATTTGATAAACAAAATTGTCTAGATTGACTTTTTTATTTGAAGCTGAAATGCCCAAAAAAGATTCATACGCTTTACCTAGACCAACTTTTCAAGCTGAGTTGGTCACGACTTCCATCAATATATAGGGAAAATGACTATATTTTGCATTGGACCAAAGTAAATGGTCTCATTCCATCCATATAAATAGCCCAAGATTTCAGCCTTGCAATACAAAATTGTTGATTTTGATTAGAACTAGATCGATATGCCTCAACTCAAGCCCTTAGATTAAATAAGGAATGCTTTCGTCCAAATAATAGGTCTAAATGTTTTCTAACTGCTGACTACAAAAGTTATAGCTGCACACTATTCTATCGGTGTGCAACTTGAGTTAGGCTCAACTTGAATCCGCCTACCCGACCCCGTTCATTATCTAAGTAGCATTAGATTGAGCTTTTATAAATTTAGGTTGGATTTGGGCTCCAAAATTCTAACTGTACCACGGTAGACCTAACTTGATATATAAAGCAAATAATTGCATATATTTTAACTTTTTATTTATGTTGCATATAAGTTAATTATATGTTTGAAATGATTATATTATCAGCTTCATTAAATTGCATCTAAGTATGCCATTAAATTGATGAAAGACTGCGCTCTGGTACCTTTTTATCATGTAATGTGACCCAGAGCTGGTTTCTTCCGAGAGAAAAAAAAAAAGAAAAAGGAATAAGTCATCATCAAAAAAAAAGATAAAGAATAGAAGATTCCTTTTTCTCTACTTTAATTGGGTGCCCTTGGAGTGCCATTTAAAAGTAGGCGAACCAAAGGTCATCGTCCATCTCCATCACCTCATAACACGCCGCCTGACCACGGCAGTGGAAGGGCCCAAAACCACAGATTCGTCGCTGCTTATAGAGGGCATAACGCAAGAGCTTTCATCAAGCGAAGCTTCACGAGCTCTAAAATTAAGTGACGAGAAGGTTGCCACGTCATCACATACTTCTTTTATTTAAGCTTTGGCGTTCTTGCCAGCCTAAGAATCTAAATCCACTCAAATTAAATCACAAATATCATGATTAGCTCATGGTCGGCTCAAATATACTCACGTTATAGTCTCCTAGTCCACATAGGTTATGAGTTGGATCTACTTTGATATTATTTGTAATAATTTAGAATCTCATCCAAAAAGACCATCCAGAAAGTATTATTTGGGTTTCTTGATATGTATAAATATTCAAGATCTATCTAACAAATAATTAATGTAGAATTAAACACACGCAGTTGTCAATATTTTTATGTAGTTTTTAGTTATATTATATAGAAAAATTATTTTATGTATATCGAACTTTTTTTTAAAAAAGAAAAGGTTTTTTCCGACTAATCTTGAAAAAAAAAGAAGAATATATTATGGTGAGGTGCGGATTGCATCATTCAACGGTGCTCAATTTTGTTTTACCAAAAAAATATGGTGCTTAATTTCCTAACTCAGAAAAGAAGACAACAAACTACTCATTCGTTCTAATTCATATGAGACATTTTAATGCAGGAATTGGTATTTCTTGATTCTATTGAGGATACTTCAAGATATTTGCTAATGGATGTGTAATATGTAACTTCAGTCTCTCAAAGCCGTACACTGATTTAGCTTATAATTTTATAACTGAAAAGAGTCTAACATCTAGAAATAGCAGTATTATAAAGAAATTACTACTAGAAAAAAAGGCTTTAATTAATTTTAATAATACTGATCCAATAAGAAGCTATTATTCCTTTTAGGATAATAATGGAACTCCATCAATTATTTTCTAAGAGATAATGCAAGATTATGTTTGTCAAACATTCCTGAAATCACCTTCAGGATTGTAAAATATTCATCGAGTTCTGCAAGGTGTATCTATGCTTTGAATTTTTCAGATGAACGTTATCCAAGGACATAAATAGAAAATGATAGCGCTATTCTTACTATAATAACCATCTAAATTGCTAGGCATGCCTTATAACATTTAATTTTTCTTTGGAAGGCGGTAGAAATCCCCCAGGCTGTACCTGGTTTTAACTCATACCCTTTCCAATTATTGGTTGTGTATACAATGGACACTTGTCACTTAAACATCTTTACTTTTCTCCACAAAGACAACTTTATAGGCCAGAGTGCCCTACTGATTGACACCTCATGTCAGAATAGGATTCATTTGGTTCAAAAAAAAAAAAAAAAAAAAAGAGTATGATGAACAAAAAAAACAAAACAAATCTTTTGTTTGTTTAGATTTTTTTTAAAAAATTAAAAAAGTAGTTTTTTTATAGAAATAAAATTTCTATATTTTATAAAAAAACTTATAAAGAAAATAAAAAAATTATTTTTTCACTTGTTAGGAATTGGAAACTTTTTTTCCAAAACTACCCTTAAGCCTCAAAATCATAAATAAGGTATTTTTCTTTATTAAGGATATAATAGATATTTCACATAATTTTTATAAAAAAATATATGTTCAATCAAATATAAGACACTATGCAATCTACCACTTTCTTATAGTTAACTAAACATGCCAAAATTATTTTTCTAGACACCATATTTTCAGAAATCAACTTTTTAGAAAAGATATTCTGATGAGAAAAAATTTTTTTTCCGTAAATCAAACAAGTACTTAAAGACTAAGATATGATCTCAAATATTTTGTACTCACCCTTAGAATATCCTATCATGCCAATAAGCAAAACCTAAATAGTATATTGCATGTAAGTTTTTTTTTTATGTTGCCTTTTCACCTTTCCAACATTAGTCACTATAATGCCATCAAAGCCTACCAATTAACTAAGAGTATATACCAAACAAATGCATTAGATGCCTATTTAATAATTATATATCTCTATTAATTTTGACATGAAGCTAAGACATACTATAGCATGTGCATCATAAATCCTTACTGCTTAGTAGAGCCTTTTCGGTGACTTTATTTTAACTAAATAAATTTAACTAATATAATTAATTCATCATGCATAAGAAACTAATTAACTTATTTATTCAATCTTGTCAACAACAAAAAAAACCAACCTAGAAAAAAACAACTAAGAGAGATTGAGAGAGGCATTCCCATATATTAGCATTTGAAAAGAAAAAAATGTCTCTTCACCGGTCAAACCATAACTCAAATCAAATAAATTAAAAGTAAAATAAATCTTGCCACGTCCAATATTAGAATAACTTTCAAACATCATTCCACAAGGTGGCAGCCTACATCAATTACAACAACAATATAAGACGCAACAAAAATTTATCCATAATTGAGATGGGGTGCATCATCCTTGAGAGGAACTCAATCAAGATAATTGAACACATCTAAAAGGCGGGGTGGAAGGCTAAGCATCTGCTGTTATGCAATATCTGGCAACTGTTAAGGAAGTGTTATGTCTTTCAGGCTGTACATATATTTTGTGAGACAAACAAAACTGTTAATTAGGTCACATCAGAGAAGTTTTTTTTGAATTAGGCATGCTTTTGTTTCTCTGCTACTGTGCAGTTTATTTTTTTGCTACTGTACGGTTTACTTTTTAATAATTCAGTTGGCTGTGTTTATGTGGCATTGCTCACACCAATGTTAAAAAGAATATATCCAATCTCCTCCAAAATATATCTGAGAAGATATATGAGTTTTAAACGTAAAAAAAGTAAGCCGAAAAGCCCAAGACAGCACCATGATCGCATACGCGTTCCCGCAAACCCAAATTAACTGCAAGCATTCAATTTCTATCCAAAATCCACAATTTCTAGTATTCATTTTGTTTTCATTTTTTGATTTTTATTTATTTATTTCAGACCCTTCGATTTCTTTCCAAGAAGCCCTCCAAGATGATCCTCTTCTTCTCAATCTCCTCAATCCCCTTCCGCCGGAGTTCCGGCGACCCTGTCGCCGCGACGTTCCGGGGAGGGACGAAGCAGAGCCACGAGGACGTCCACAGGATCGCGTAGAGGCGTCCACAGAACACCATCACCGATAGGCTTAGGAGGAGGAAGAAGAACCCCGTGGCCGAACCGTAATTCCTGGCCGGCCCCCGCGCCGGTGGCGGGTGATTCCTCGATTCAGCCATCGGCGACGCCCTCTTCTGCCGGAACTCCGGCTTCGGTTTCGGCTCCGGCTCTCGGAACCAGGAAGAGGACGCCGAGGACAAGCAAGAAGAGGAGGAGGTGGAAGACGACGTCCACGAGGACGAGGAAAAGATCGCGTCTGCCGTCCGGTCGTCGCCGTATGAAAACTTCTCGCTCCATTCCGCCGCCCGTTTATCGACGGAGGCCTTTCGCGCCGCCGAGCAGTCCGAATGCTTCCCTTCTTCCTTGCTTCGATTCTGAACGAGATCAAGCCGAAAAACAAATCATTAAAAACCGGATCTTGGATCCAAGTCTGAACCGAAATCGATATGGTTTCATGAGATAACGCCATACCAGAGCGGAAACAAACATCGCCGATCTGAAGATCTTCGCGAGACGCCGCCTGTGGCGACGGGCCTCCGTCCCAAGGATCTCGATCCTCCCGCAGGATCCGGCGGAGCTATCTCTCGTCTTCACCGCCGCCTCCTCCTCCGCCGGATCGACGGCGCCGAAACAGAGGAAGTGGGCGCTCCGCTTCCATCTCGCTCTCATCGCTTCCCGAAGATTTAGGAGACGATTTCGGTTCCACCAGATGTGAGAAACGGGGAAGAAAAGAGAATTCTAAGATTAGGGTTGGAATTTAGGGATTTGGATCGAGAGACGGCGAGTGGCGACGATTAGTGGCGTTCCGGAGGGGTGGGAGGGAAGCCGGCGTATCGGTCCGCCTCTTTCTCTTTGTCGTCTCCTCCGTTATCCGGGAGTGACGGTTGGCCCGCCGGCTTAAGGGCGAGGGGAGGAAGTGCTGCCCCAACTTCCCGGGCTGCCCGGAATGGGCACGTGGCCGAAGGTTACCGCCCCGTCCCGTTATATATCTCGCGCCGCGGACGTCGTGGTCCGTTGACTTGATGTCCATCTTGACTTGGTTGCTCGGTTGCTCCTCCTTCCTCGAATATAGGTAGGACCGAGATAGGGGCTCTATGGTCTTTCTCCGTGGGTAGGGCGCGACTGTCTTTACCTGGATTGACCGGGTGCATGGGCCGCGCGGGTCGTTCTTTGACGGAAATGCCACCGGAGAAGGACCCAATTTTGCTGACCGAAACATACACTCTCTGATCGTGAGGACCAGATAAGAGCGGCCCCGGGTGTCAATCTAAGACGATGGAAGTGGGGCCTATTCATATTTATACTTATATTTTCAATATGAGTGTTGCAAAATATATAATTTTTAATTTTTATAAAAAAGTTTTCTTTCCTTTTTTTTTTGGGAAAAAGTAATTTTTGGAAGTACCATCTCCGAACTCAAGAAAAGTAAACTTTAAAGCAGTCATCAAGAAAAGGTTTTTAACCTCCCATAACCGAGATTGAGATAGAATGATATCTAGGTTAACCTTGATGGTGACGGAAACTTAGGAAAAGAAAGGTATTGAGATACCATGGAATCATGATTATGATTTTATGAACCAATCTATTGAAATCCCGGTTCTTAATTTTTGTTGCAAATTACGTTCCTAGTCAATGTACTGCAATGAAAGCTAATAAATGACTTCACTTGTTTAAGCAAATGGTGAGGATACTTTGTGAATTGGGATTTTTTTTTGTTGTTGGTAAATTGACTAGGATACGTTTGTGGTAACTTTTCTTTTCATCTGAGCATCTGAAGAAGTCGGTCGGGTCAAACCTCCTAACGATCATGTTCGTTAGAAGAGAATCGAACTGAGCTACGAGCATGATCGAACTGAGCTGGGTTATTGAACCTTGGGGACGAGATCGCCGCAAACCTGCATGCAGAAGACAAAATATATTTTTATGACAGTGTATATCACGCGTCTCGATCCAAACAAACTATTTTCAATCTTCTAATTTTTCAACTAGATTATTTCTTTATAATATTTTTATAAAATAAAAATACCGTAATTTTTAAGTAAAATATTTTTCCAACATTCTTTGGTAACTAGCACCCAAAAGAATACGCCCAAAAAAAAAAAAAATCGGTCACACTAACAGACAAGGAAGGTAAGAGTAGTCGATAATTACAAGAAGATTAGGTTAATGATAACAATCATTTTATTTGTCATTTGCTTTGATGGTTATTTATAATAAACAATCGTTGACTATGCACCTTTCCAGTGCTGGCTGGTCTTAAGCGACAACAATTAGAAAAACTATTTCACATTACAAGAAAAACCATTGCTATGAAAACTTTGCAATAGCTTGTGTTGCTGTTCAAATTCAGCCCGAGGGTAACCACGCCGGAGGAGTCGAAGGAGCTACCAGTCCGGATGGAAGAAGGACGTCTTTTCTTGCGCGCCGGCGGACCTGCACAAAGTCTCACCAGTGGAATTCCGGTGAGAGCTCTCTGATGATTAAGTTAGAGTAGATCTGAGGTGGAGCAGCCAAAAGTCCTTAGGTGTTACCTGATGGGGCTATTTATAGCCCCCGCGGAAGTGCCCAAGTAGCAGAGGTATGGCTTGTCCTCATTATGGGAGGAAATGGCGAAGGCCAGATAGCGCGTGGCCACGGCTTGCTGGGGGCACATGTTTCGAGTTGTTCCTGTGCACGGTATGGTGTTGTAGGCGTTTAATAGGGTATGGCCCTTGGCAGCAAGGTATAGCCTCTGGTCGTCATGTCGTAGAGTGGCCAGCAAGCAAAGCATGGTGCGATGAGATTGTAATATACCGCCACATATGTGAGCATAGGGCTGCGCATGGGTGCGCGCATGTATGCAGCCGTAGGCGAGATCGGGCTTGCTTGGAGGCAGCAACCTTTACTTAGTGAAGTCAGCTTGATGAGCACTGAGGTCGGGCCGATTTGGAAGTCGCGACATATGTTCGGTGAGGTCGGATCGGTGGACTTTGAGGTTGGCCCAGCCTTTTCGGCTCTGAAGTCAGCTCGGTAGGGCGCTCTTACTCAGATTGGGGCGCCATTACTTGTAGTTGATTAGTATGTTTAGTGAGGTCGACTTGGTGGACTCTGAGGTCGGCTCAGCCTCCTCGGCTCTGAAGTCAGCTCGGTAAGGCACCCCGATTTTGGGCAGGAGCGTCATTGTGGATACCTGCGGTCGACAGGGCCTCTTCGACTCTTGGTCGATCTTGCAGGGCGCCCTGAAGCTGGCTCGAGGGGTGTCTTAGTAGATACCTGTAATTGGCGAGGCATCTTCAGCTCTTGGTCGATCCTGCAGGGCACATGACAGCGTAAAAATCCGGCCGCAGTCGGCTCGGCCTTTCCGATTCTGAGGTTTGTTTGATAACACCCCAAGCTAGGGCTAGGGCGCGTCGTCGAAAATGCTTGGTGCCCCGAGCTCAGGTCGGGCACATCATTGGAAATGCTTGGCGCCCCGACCTGAGCTCGGGGCGCATCGTTGGAGAAGGTTACTGCAGGTCATAGTGGAGAGATTTAAGTGAGGTTGGATAGTCCTGGTCGGTGCTGAGGTCTACTCGGTCGGAATGAGATGATCCGTTGTCCAGAATAGAACGATCTATTTTACCCCCTATCAGCTTGCAAGATGATTTTTTAGGAGCAATGCCGGGAGCAAATGTACCCCCATCAAACCCGCCTCCTCCTACGGCCACATAACTCATTGCTCTCTCACTCTTCTTTTCTTTTCTTTTACGTCCGTTGGATGCTGGGAAGATAATCCATCTGTCGACCATTCCTTCAGCAACTCATCATATTGAATGACGGAAGGCCTCTTATAGTACTTCCCATCTAAGATCCGGTGTACCATAGAAAGGAATGATGGTCCAAGGTGAACTTGGGAAAGCCAATCAACTTTTCTTCTTATTCCTCGGCAAGTTTGCTTGGTACAGGCCTCTCCTAACGAAATTATGTTATCTCACCAAGTGGGTGGTTGATAAGATCTTTTAAAAATAACTTTATAATACAAGGTGGTATGATGCACGTAGTTTTTAATTACAAGCAAGGCAAAGTTTAGGAGTATGATTAATTGCAGATGTAGCGTAGGTTACCACAACTCAAACAACAATTGGGTTCTGTTAGGGGAAAAATGGATTGCTCAAAGCACGTGGATGAATCGCCGGCACTTGATGGCGAGCGCAACGGTAGCAACTCTCAAGGCACCCGACCTCAAGGCGTCCGACCTCAGCGCGCCCGGACCCAAAGCTTGCAGCCTTGATCTCGGCTAAGTTGAGCCCGATCGACCTCAAGTCCAAAGAAGACTCAGTCAAAGAAAGAAGCAGACCTCCCCACTCCACAGAAAATCAAGTCCCCTTTCTCCTCATCCGGGGTCCAATTCCGTGATCTCTGCCTCAACAACTGTCAATGATTAGCGCACGATCCCACGATCTCCGTCTCAACGACTGTCAACGATTAAATGTACACGATTTCAACGGACCACCAGCCAGCCCAAAATCTCGGGCCGTCCACGGTAACTCATTAATTCGCACAGTCACGTCCAGTCACTAACCCCTACACCCCTCTTATAAAAAGGGAACTTATTCTTCTCACGGGAGAGATTCTTTTTCTTACGTAATCTCTCTACTTGCTCCACAAAAAAACCTCCTTTGACTTAAGCATTGGAGGGCCGACGCCGGAACCCCCGACCACCGGCTTCGTGCAGGTCCTCCGAAGAAAGCTGTCCGCCGCCGCATCCTATGCCGGAGCTCCTCCTCCTCCGTCCGCGGTCACCCTCGGGTTCGGTTTCCAGCAACAGGTTCAACAATATAAGCTTGGTTATAGGGGCATGATGATAAATAGTCTTGTAATAATCAAGAAGCTCAATATCATCCACACAAAAGGAAAAGATCAAAATAAAAAGAAGAAGAAGAAGAAGAAGAAGAAGAAGAAAAAAAAAGTATCCAGAAGTTCAACCAAGCAATCAAGTTTTTTTTTCGAGAGCTCTCATTTAGAGATGTAAACCAGCTACCAATCAAAGTTATAACCAAGGAATCTTCTCTCTGAATTCCAAGTCAGACCCTGGCTCTTTTGTTTCATCTTTCTAAACGAAAATGAAGAACACTTGGAGGTCTTTAAAGTCGCATCACTCGCTGTCCCGACAAGGGGAAAAAATCTCCATTTTAGATGGAGTGCAAAAGCCAATGGGACCACATCCTAGAGCGAATGTGACCTTTTATGTAATGTCCGGGCCCAATACAGACCGGGCCCAATACTGTAGGGCCCAGTTGAATAGTATTGGGCCAGGGAGGGGTTAGCTGGCCCAAGATGGCCATGATCTCCCGCCTGAGGGCTGAAAAGACAAGACCACCAGATGGCTAACGGAGAAACCCCCACCGGCATGCAAAATAGGAGCCCGCCACCTCCTCCCCCTCGGGCAACGGAGCTGTGAGCTGGCCTGAGGAGGAGGGGCAGCTGGTGGCTCCCGGAGAAGTGAGGAAGGAGAGAACGCCACCTCTCCTTTGGGGTCAAGTCATAAGCCCTGTATTTAAAACCCCTAAGATTTGCTAACCCCGAATTGAATGTACCCTCCCTAAACCTCTAACCCTCTGGATCTACTGCGCCAGAGAGCCAAGCCTTGGAGCTGGAGGCGGAAGGGACCCTGCAGCCCAGGAGAGGAAGGAGGGACTGTGAACCGAGGTGATCCCCCACAGCTTCAACCGACCACAAAAGGTAAGGCTCTGTAAATAGGTCTCTGGGCAAAGACAGGGTGGAGGTACCCCTCTGTGGGGTATTCTCCCCTCTGTTTCACTGATGAAACAGAGGGGAGGAGACCGGCACAGAGGGGCGGAGACCGGCACGGGAGAGAGAGACAGGAGGAGGACTGCAGGCCGGCCGGGGATGCGGGCGTCGAGCGTCGGCCGCGAGCGCGGCCGAGGGCGTCGCGGGCTTCGGCCGCGGGTGACGGCCGCGGGAGCCGGTCGCGGGAGCCGGCCGTCCGGGGCTCAACCCCTCCCGAGCTCACCCTCCTCTCTTCGTGGCGGAAGGAAGAAAGGAGTCGGGAGAAGCTTCGGGAAGGAGAAGAAAAGAAGAAAAAGAAAAGAGAAGCTTCGGGAAGGAGAAGAAAAGAAGAAAAAGAAAAGAGAAAGAAAGGAGAAGAAAAGAAGGAAAAAGGAAAGGAAAGAAAAAGGAAAAAAAAAAAAATGAAATGGGTTAGCCAAATTTGGCTAACCCAAGCCCAATTAGACTAGGCTAAGTTTAAAAATCGAGCCCCAAAGGCTCTAAATTTGGTAAATTGGACTTGGGCTAGATCCTTGGATGGGATCCAAGCAAGTAAGTTCATAGTATGATGAACTAAGAAATTTTATAATAAATAAATGGGGAATAATGTGATCCCTATGGTGTTGTTTTAGGTGATTAAGGATTTGTCACCTGGACTTGAGAAATTTGGAAAGCGAATTGAGGTAAGTAACCTGTCCTAATCCTGTTATGGATCATGTCATGTTATTAATGTTTTCCTAAGCATTTATTTTAAGTATATATGTTTCATGCATGATATGTTACAATGCATAAGTAACTTGCATGATCCCAGAAGCTATGGCTATGTATGCAACATGAGGATGCTGATATTTTAATCATGCATGCAAGTTAGTATAATGAAATACTATCTAGCCAAGAGGCACTATAATGGGCTCAAAGATGCTACTGAGAATGACTGAGCTGCCAGTGGCTGAATAGTAACTGAGCTGCCCCGCCAGTGGCTGAATAGTAACTGAGCTGCCCCGCCAGTGGCTGAATAGTAACTGAGCCTGCCCCGCCAGTGGCTGAGTTGGAATTGGGCCTGCCCTGCCAGTGGCTGAATAGTAACTGAGCTTGCCCCGCCAGTGGCTGAATAGTAACTGAGCCTGCCCCGCCAGTGGCTGAATAGTAACTGAGCTGGCCCCGCCAGTGGTCGAGTCTGACTTCGCAGTAGCATCCGAGAGAAAAAGGACCACGGCATGCCGGGGGCACGGTTTCATATGCATATATTATGAAAATTTTTGTGATTTGCACTACTGCTTTGTTTAAATTGCTTACATGTTATGCCATGATGATCATTAGATAAACATGCATGTCAGCTTCTCAAACCCTGATTTACATGTTTAGCATACTGGTTGATCCGATAGGATTATGCAGGATTACTTACTGAGCCGTGTAGCTCACATCTGTTTATGTTTCGTTTTCTTTCAGATCCTCATCAGTGATCGCCATCAGATATGTTTTTATTTTGTTACAGAGCTTCGTATTTTTGGAAGAAGCTTATATACTTTTGTACATTTGAATAGTATAGAAGTTCTGTATTTTTGGTTTCAACCAGTTGAAGGTTGTACTGCAAAACTTTTAATATATATATAAGGATGAATCCTTTTGGCTACCTGCTACCCCTGTATGAGGCTGCGTGCTACTGTGGGCGATAGTCGGCAATAGCACGGCCGTGTCACGGATCCGGGTCCGGGGCGTGACATCTAGTGGTATCAGAGCCTTAGGTTAAACAAAAGAATAACCATAAAATGCCTAAGAAAAGGGGTAGTTAAGAATGTCACCGTCATAGAAAAAGTTATAATATGCTAGTTTATCATAATCTCACTTTAAAATTTTTGACTGCAAGGCGATTGTTCAAGAGATATGGATGACGACAGGAGACCACCCTCCCCGGAGCCTAGTGAGCAGTCGGTTCCCCCAGATACTCCACGATCTGCAGCAGGTCAGGCAGGCCTAGCCGGAGTGTACCAGCTTATGGCACAAGTGCTGCAACAGCAGCAGATGATGCAGCTGGCCGCTATGCCACCGGCAGGCACCTGCTATGAGAGGTTTCGCCGACTAAACCCTCCGACCTTTGAGGGTGGGCCTGACCCTATGGCAGCAGAAGCATGGATCCGGGAAATAGAGAAGATGTTCCGAGCTCTTCTTTTCCCCGATGAGGTGAAGGTCCAGATGGCGACCTCTATGCTGACAGGAAACGCCGAGTTCTGGTGGACGGCCATGGAGACAGCCTATGCCGTCGACGGACTTACATGGAGGGACTTCAAGAGGTTGTTTTACAACCAATATTTTCCGGATTCAGTCAACCAGTCTAAGCAGAATGAATTCTTGGCGCTGACCCAGACCGACCGAATGTCTGTTCTGGAGTATGCCAATAAATTCAACGAGCTGGGACGATTTTGCCCCCAGTTCATGGAGGAGGAGAGAAGTAAGGTAAACCAGTTTGAACAGGGATTGAGGTACGGGATTCGATCCCGAATATCCTCCCATCTGTTCTCAAGCTACAAGGATGTACTGGACCGAGTCTTGAAGGTTGAGGCTGACCTAATACGGTCCGGGAGGGAGAGAGAAGACATGAAGAGGACCCGATTGTCGGGAGCTCAGAGTAGTGGGTCTGGAGGCAGCAAGGGATCTGTGCCCAAGAAGAGACAGAGCAGAGGCTGCCCCACCTGTGGCGGAAACCACAAGGGTACCTGCATGAAGAAGACTGGAGCTTGTTATTCTTGCGGGCAGACAGGACACATCGCCCGCAACTGCCCTAGCCGAAGGAAGGACGAGCCTAGACAAACTGCACCAGAGGACCAGAGATCGAGGGGTAACCCTCGAGTTTTCGCACTGACTCGACAGGATGCCAGTGCTAGCGATCAGGTGGTGACAGGTACACTTCTGGTCAACTCGGTTCTTGCCTTCATTCTATTTGATTCTGGTTCTATGCATTCTTTCGTGTCAGTTAGCTTTTCCAGACAACTACATAGCACATCTGAGAAATTAGTGGAACCATGGCATGTTGCTACACCCCTTCAGAAAACCGTAATTGTTGACATTAGATATAGAGATTGCATAATTCAGATAGGGGAAAAAGAATTAGAGACAAATCTTTTACAGCTTGACATGCAAGACTTTGATATTATCTTGGGCATGGACTGGATGTCACAGTATCACGCCCACATTGATTGTTACCACAAGAGGGTGGTATTTCGGATACCTGGGGAGCAAGAATTTTTCTTTCAGGGCGATATACCCCTTCAAGATGCTCCTACACTACACTTTATTTCTGCCTTGAAAGCTGGAAAGGCTTTGAGAAAAGGGTGTATGGCCTATCTGGCCTGTGTAGTGGATACCCAGAAAGAGACCAAACTGGAAGATATTCCAGTAGTCAGAGAATATCCGGATGTCTTCCCGGAGGAACTACCAGGATTACCCCCAGATCGAGAGATCGAATTCACTATCGACCTCGCACCAGGAGAGGGGCCAGTCTCCAAGGCTCCCTATCGGATGGCCCCTGCTGAGTTAAGGAAATTGAAGGTACAACTACAAGAACTCCTGGATAAAAAGTTCATCCAGCCCAGTGCGTCGCCATGGGGAGCTCCTGTCCTGTTTGTGAAAAAGAAAGACGGGAGTATGCGGCTATGCATCGATTACCGGGAATTGAACAAAATAACCATAAAGAATAAATATCCCCTACCCCGGATCGATGACCTGTTTGATCAGCTGCAAGGCGCCCAAGTCTTCTCCAAGATAGATTTGAGATCAGGCTACCATCAGCTGAAGATCAAATCTGAGGATGTGCCAAAAACTGCATTTCGAACCAGGTATGGGCATTATGAATTTCTAGTTATGCCTTTTGGACTGACCAATGCCCCGGCTGCATTTATGGACTTAATGAACAGAGTCTTTAAACAATATTTGGATCAGTTCGTGATAGTTTTCATCGATGACATTTTGATATACTCAAAGAGCCGGAAGGAACATGAAGACATTTGAGGGTGGTGCTACAAATCCTTCGAGAGAAAAGGTTGTACGCCAAGCTGAACAAATGTGAGTTCTGGCTGGACAGTGTGGCGTTTCTCGGCCATATAATCTCCAAGGAAGGAGTGTCAGTGGACCCCAAGAAGATAGAAGCGGTGGTGGATTGGCCTCGTCCTACCAATGCCAAGGAAATAAGAAGCTTTTTGGGATTAGCCGGGTATTACCGGCGATTTGTGGAAGGGTTCTCCAAAATAGCTACCCCCTTGACCCAGTTGACTAAGAAACGGGCCAAGTTTATCTGGGACGGCAAGTGTGAGAGGAGCTTCCAGGAGCTTAAACAAAGGTTAGTTTCTGCCCCAATTTTAACATTGCCGTCCTTAACTGGAGAATTTACCATTTACAGTGATGCTTCCAAGAACGGGCTGGGCTGTGTGCTGATGCAAGATGGCAAGGTGGTAGCCTATGCCTCGAGACAGCTGAAACCCTATGAACAGAACTACCCGACACATGACCTGGAGTTGGCCGCAGTAGTGTTCGCCTTGAAACTTTGGAGACATTATTTGTATGGCGAACACTGTGAAGTGTACACTGACCACAAGAGCCTAAAGTATATATTCACCCAGAAGGAATTGAATATGAGGCAAAGAAGGTGGTTAGAACTCCTGAAGGATTATGACCTGAGTATTAAGTACCACCCAGAAAAGGCCAATGTGGTGGCTGATGCCCTAAGCAGAAAGTCAGTAATGAGCTCCGCCGCATTACTCACCACTCAACCACAGATTCAGAAGGATCTCGAGAAACTGCAGGTTGAGGTGGTTACCCGAACTACAAGAAGTTTGCTGGCCGCCCTGAGTATACAACCAACCTTGATCGACAGAATAAAGGTTGCCCAGCAGTCTGATGAGCACATCTGCCAGCTCAAGGAGGAAGTGGAGAAAGGGTTGCGACCCGAGCTCCAAATGCACCCCGATGGCACCCTAAGGTTTGGCCGCCGACTGTGTGTACCGGCAAATGTTGACCTAAGAAGGGAAATCATGGAAGAGGCCCACCAATCCCGTTTCTCTATTCACCCAGGCAGTACTAAGATGTACCGGGACCTTCGGGAACATTACTGGTGGAAGGGGATGAAGAGAGAGATAGCTGAGTTTGTGGCCCGATGTTTGACCTGTCAGCTGGTAAAAGCAGAGCACCAGAGGCCGGCAGGGTTGCTGGAACCAATAGAAATTCCTGAATGGAAGTGGGAGCACATCACGATGGATTTTGTTACAGGACTTCCTAGAACAATAAGGAAGAATGATGCGGTATGGGTGATAGTTGACCGTCTCACAAAATCGGCCCACTTTCTACCATTCAGAATTGGTACTCCTCTAGACAAGCTGGCCCAATTATACATCGACGAGATTGTACGCCTGCACGGAGTACCAGTGAGTATCATTTCTGATCGTGACCCCCGATTCGTGTCCAGATTCTGGGGAAGCTTTCAGAAGGCCATGGGTACCGGACTGAGGCTCAGTACAGCATACCACCCCCAGACCGACGGCCAGTCAGAGCGGACAATCCAAACTCTGGAAGACATGTTGAGGGCTTGCACTGTGGACCTAGGTGGAAATTGGGACAGTCATATACCACTGGTGGAATTTGCTTATAACAATAGTTACCATTCCAGTATCCAGATGGCCCCATACGAAGCCCTCTATGGGAGAAAATGCCGATCCCCCTTACACTGGGATGAAGTCGGGGAGCGAAAAATGCTAGGCCCCGAATTGGTCCAGCACACCAGGGACAAGGTACTACTGATTAAGCAAAGGCTTCAGGCTGCTCAGGATAGACAGAAAAGATGGGCTGACAGAGGAAGAAGGGCTTTGGAATTTTTGGAGGGGAACTTTGTCTTCCTGAAAATTTCTCCATCGAAGGGCATTACCCGATTCGGAAGACACGGCAAGCTAAGTCCTCGCTACATCGGCCCATTCGAGATTCTTACCAGGATAGGCAAGGTTGCCTACAAATTGGCCCTACCCCCGGAGCTATCAGGCGTACACAACGTCTTCCACGTCTCCTTGTTACGGAGGTATGTTCCGGATCCCAGCCATGTGGTGCCACATGAGCCTCTGCAATTAAATGAAGATTTAACCTATGAGGAGGCTCCCCTGCGCATCATAGACAGAAAAGAGCAAATCCTCCGAAGGCACACCATTCCCTATGTTAAAGTCCAGTGGACCAACCACACTGAAAGGGAAGCTACCTGGGAATTGGAGGAGGAGATGCGACAATGCTACCCTCAGCTCTTCGAGAACCAAGGTATGCTTAATTTCGAGGACGAAATTTATTTAAGGGGGGGAGGATGTAATGTCCGGGCCCAATACAGACCGGGCCCAATACTGTAGGGCCCAGTTGAATAGTATTGGGCCAGGGAGGGGTTAGCTGGCCCAAGATGGCCATGATCTCCCGCCTGAGGGCTGAAAAGACAAGACCACCAGATGGCTAACGGAGAAACCCCCACCGGCATGCAAAATAGGAGCCCGCCACCTCCTCCCCCTCGGGCAACGGAGCTGTGAGCTGGCCTGAGGAGGAGGGGCAGCTGGTGGCTCCCGGAGAAGTGAGGAAGGAGAGAACGCCACCTCTCCTTTGGGGTCAAGTCATAAGCCCTGTATTTAAAACCCCTAAGATTTGCTAACCCCGAATTGAATGTACCCTCCCTAAACCTCTAACCCTCTGGATCTACTGCGCCAGAGAGCCAAGCCTTGGAGCTGGAGGCGGAAGGGACCCTGCAGCCCAGGAGAGGAAGGAGGGACTGTGAACCGAGGTGATCCCCCACAGCTTCAACCGACCACAAAAGGTAAGGCTCTGTAAATAGGTCTCTGGGCAAAGACAGGGTGGAGGTACCCCTCTGTGGGGTATTCTCCCCTCTGTTTCATCAGTGAAACAGAGGGGAGGAGACCGGCACAGTGAGGAGGAGACCGGCACGGGAGAGAGAGACAGGAGGAGGACTGCAGGCCGGACCTACAGGCCGCGGGCCGGCCTGAGAACGGCCCGAACCCGAGCCCAACGCCACCCGGGCCGAGCCCAACCGGACTCGGCCTGCGGATGACCGACCCCGGCCAAGGCCGCCCTCGGGCAGAGGGGCAGCCAAGGGGTCGCCGGGTCTGGCCGTACCGGCGACCGGCGCGGCCCCGAGGCCGCCAGCCTCCGCCGAGCCCCCGCCTCTCCACCGGCGAAGAGGTGGCGGCGCGGCTCCCACACACACACAAAAAAAAAGAGGAGAAGAGGAAATAAAAAAAAAAAAGAGAGAGGGAACAGGGACTCACCAGTTATTGTCACGTGCGGCGGCCACCGGCTTCGGCTGCGAGCGCCGCCGGCACGAGCCTCGGCCGCAGGCCGGCCGGGGATGCGATCGTCGAGCGTCGGCCGCGAGCGCGGCCGAGGGCGTCGCGGGCTTCGGCCGCGGGTGACGGCCGCGGGAGCCGGTCGCGGGAGCCGGCCGTCCGGGGCTCAACCCCTCCCGAGCTCACCCTCCTCTCTTCGCGGCGGAAGGAAGAAAGGAGTCGGGAGAAGCTTCGGAAAGGAGAAGAAAAGAAGAAAAAGAAAAGAGAAGCTTCGGGAAGGAGAAGAAAAGAAGAAAAAGAAAAGAGAAAGAAAGGAGAAGAAAAGAAGGAAAAAGGAAAGGAAAGAAAAAGGAAAAAAAAAAAAAATGATATGGGTTAGCCAAATTTGGCTAACCCAAGCCCAATTAGACTAGGCTAAGTTTAAAAATCGAGCCCCAAAGGCTCTAAATTGGGTAAATTGGACTTGGGCTAGATCCTTGGATGGGATCCAAGCAAGTAAGTTCATAGTATGATGAACTAAGAAATTTTATAATAAATAAATGGGGAATAATGTGATCCCTATGGTGTTGTTTTAGGTGATTAAGGATTTGTCATCTGGACTTGAGAAATTTGGAAAGCGAATTGAAGTAAGTAACCTGTCCTAATCCTGTTATGGATCATGTCATGTTATTAATGTTTTCCTAAGCATTTATTTTAAGTATATATGTTTCATGCATGATATGTTACAATGCATAAGTAACTTGCATGATCCCAGAAGCTATGGCTATGTATGCAACATGAGGATGCTGATATTTTAATCATGCATGCAAGTTAGTATAATGAAATACTATCTAGCCAAGAGGCACTATAATGGGCTCAAAGATGCTACTGAGAATGACTGAGCTGCCAGTGGCTGAATAGTAACTGAGCTGCCCCGCCAGTGGCTGAATAGTAACTGAGCTGCCCCGCCAGTGGCTGAATAGTAACTGAGCCTGCCCCGCCAGTGGCTGAGTTGGAATTGGGCCTGCCCCGCCAGTGGCTGAATAGTAACTGAGCTTGCCCCGCCAGTGGCTGAATAGTAACTGAGCCTGCCCCGCCAGTGGCTGAATAGTAACTGAGCTGGCCCCGCCAGTGGTCGAGTCTGACTTCGCAGTAGCATCCGAGAGAAAAAGGACCACGGCATGCCGGGGGCACGGTTTCATATGCATATATTATGAAAATTTTTGTGATTTGCACTACTGCTTTGTTTAAATTGCTTACATGTTATGCCATGATGATCATTAGATAAACATGCATGTCAGCTTCTCAAATCCTGATTTACATGTTTAGCATACTGGTTGATCCGATAGGATTATGCAGGATTACTTACTGAGCCGTGTAGCTCACATCTGTTTATATTTCGTTTTCTTTCAGATCCTCATCAGTGATCGCCATCAGATATGTTTTTATTTTGTTACAGAGCTTCGTATTTTTGGAAGAAGCTTATATACTTTTGTACATTTGAATAGTATAGAAGTTCTGTATTTTTGGTTTCAACCAGTTGAAGGTTGTACTGCAAAACTTTTAATATATATATAAGGATGAATCCTTTTGGCTACCTGCTACCCCTGTATGAGGCTGCGTGCTACTGTGGGCGATAGTCGGCAATAGCACGGCCGTGTCACGGATCCGGGTCCGGGGCGTGACATTTTAACTACGCTAAGGATTATTAACTGAATCTAAAACCTTCATCAAAATAGAAAATAAAAGCCAGCTGCAATGCCTAGGTTGACTTAAATAAACATACTAGTGGTTGCCATTGCATGGCCATTTGCAATCACGCCACTCTGGAACCATAACTCTTAGAGAAAAAACTTTTGTTTTTGCCTCTTTAAAGGCAGAAAACAGGAATAGTTTCATCTTAGAAACCATTAAAAAACAGGATTTTTCAAGGAAGATAGCCACCAGCACAGAATAGGCTGTTAATTCTCCAATCACATCAGCAGCAACACTGAACTCAGCCTGATAATAAAAATAAAAAACTCTCCACCATGTATCAGAATTGAAAGAGGAAGCTAATTTACAGCAAAGATGGATGATATTAGCAGCACTATTGCAAGCTTTGGGGCAGGAGTCACTTCAGTGTTAGTGCCATAATGGTAGCTGATGGATGGATAGATAGAGAAATACACTAGTAGAATCTTGCTTCTCCCTTACATCAGCAGCAACACTGACTCAGCCCAATCGGAACAAAAATTCTCCACCATGCATTAGAAATGAAAGAGGAAGCTTATTGACAGCAAAAATGGATGATATTAGCAGTGCTATTACAAACTTTTAGGCAGGCATCACTTCAGTGTTAGCGCCATAATGGTAGCTGATAGAACTAATTCCTTCCCTCTTAGGATTGAACAAAACCTGAATCTTCCAGGATTCATTCAAGGATGCCACCATTCCATATCATACACCATTTGATATCAAGCTTCCATACAACAAAAAGTAGGAAACATGATTGCCCTCAAGAAATTTCTAGGTACAGATTATTGATCTGATTTTAGGGCACATACAAACTTCCCAACAAATATTGGACATACCCTAAATGGACAAGCACCAGCTGACCCCACAACAGTATACTTGGAAACATTGACTGCTGGAAAGTGCAGAAAATATCTTGCTTCTCACCCTTCCTCAGAAACCTCTTGTACCTCAGAAAAGAAATCTTGCCTGGAAAAGTTACATTAAATCAAATACAAAGTACCAAAATCAACAATTAATAAAGATGCCAAAGTAAAGGAATGACTTCTAGAAACACTTGCACATTTCAACCGATGAACAGCGACAAGCATCAAGGAGTTATAGAGAAACAGGTTAGCTGTAAAATTATAGTTTGTTAACACTAAACTGACAAAGAAGGCACCTGAAATGAATAATCTCTATCATAAAAAAACCGGCCCCGAACTGGTCTCGGACTCTTGAGAGCACTTAAGCAAAATGTGTCCATCTCAGTGCAGCTCCCCCGCTCTTTAAAAAGAGGAGCTAGAGACATGCACCAATTAAAAAGTGAAAGTTCATTGTCAATCTTGAATCAGATTGAAACCACATCATGTTTCTTCTAATGTGCAATGCCCATGTCAAGTCTACTTAAATTCTTATATTAGGGTTGCGCACTTAACAATGTATAATTTAGCAGCCACGAGGCCAACCATATCAGCAGATAACCAATCTTAATTAATAACCATAAGCAATTGATCACTTGGAATAGAGACCAAAGCGCAGAAGATTGGACTGAATATGGTTAAAACCATATTCAAGATAAAGAGGATAACAATGCTGAATATGGTTTTATAGTAGAAATGGACAAAGAGGATAACTTTCTCAGGCTGAAAGTTGGCAGAAGATAGATTCAGTATGAGAAAATTGTGATGCAAAATGAAAAGAAAAGCAGAAAGAAAGACGAAAATGAAGAGGATGGGAATCAGGGAATAGGGTTTGATGAGAGTAAGGCATTTAATAACAAGAGCTTGAATAAAGTAGACTGGGAAGATATAGAATATATAAATGATTTGTTGAAAACATGGTTAAGAAATTTGACTTTGATGCCATTATATATACATTGATGTGAAATTAAACAGAAGAAGAAAGGATTTTAAAGGAAAAAGAAAATGAAGGAATAAAACAAGGAGGAGTGGTTGGGGCTTTGGATCAAATTTAGTCCACAATTACCTAATTTATTAAATCATAAATGACCTGCAAATGGCAGAATCAAACGTGTTCGATAGTACAGTTCAATATCATATGAAAAGATGAGAGAAATAGGGATTCTACATGTCTGGTTTACTGAGCAAGTCTTAAACACATAAGTCCCTCCCTCTTAAACACAAGTCTATCCCTCTTTCGCTCCTCTCTCAAAATGCTTCTGGATTATTTACCTCATAACCTCAATCAATGCAGATCATGTAAAGGACAACTTTTCCATAAGTCAAAATAAATTCTGACACTAAGTAGTATCAATAGATTGATCTTCTCTCATTCTACTCGAAACAAGTCCAAACTCAAACATAGAGATGGGCACTGGGCCGGGCCGCCCACGGCCCGGCACGGCACGGCACGAAGCGGGCCGTGCCTGGCACGGCCCGCCAGCTACAGTGCCGGGCCGTGCCTGGCACGGCCCCTTTGATAGGGCCGTGCTGGGCTAGAGGGTCCTGGCCAGCGGGCCGTGCCAGGCACGGCCCGCTTCGGGCCTGGGCCGGCACGGCCCGGTCTAGGCCCGCGGGCCAAGCACGGCACGGCCCGCGGGCCAGCACGGCACGGCCCATAAGGGCCTGGGCCGGGCTGGCACGCGAGCCTGGCACGGTCCGGGCCTGGGCCCGGCTCGGCCCGATAAAAATTAATGCTTCATAAATTTTTTTAATAAATTAATAAATATTGAACACTAAGAAATCTTGATTTATGAATATAAAGCCACCTTAATGGTGGGGGGTTTGGCATAGACCCCTACCAGTTTATTAATTTAAATCAAAATGGTACATGAAGGGAGGTTTGGACCTTGGTCTGACCTCTAGAATACAATAAGAAACTAAGAAAGGGCCGAGGTTTGGACCTTGGTCTGACCTCCAGAATACAATAAAAATGTACAATTATAAAAAATTAAGAAATCTTACTAATCATCAGTGATTCAGTGAATCAGTATTCACTCTTCAGTCTTCAGTCTTCAGTCTTCAGTAGTGTTTGTATCATCATCATCAGAGGATGTTGTATTATGTCCACCTTTATCTTGAAGTCTTGCCTCAGCATCCAGCCAATCCTTGAAGCAGAGAAGCATCTCCACCGTTTCGCCCGTCATCCTACTTCTCTTTTCGTCAAGAACACGCCGACCTGCACTAAAAGCGGATTCCGATGCTACCGTGGACATCGGCACAGCTAAAATATCGCGTGCAATTGCAGACATAACAGGATATTGATTTCTAACACTCTTCCACCAAGATAATACATCTAGATTCTCTATTTGATTTTCATCATATGCAGAATGAAGATCATTTCGTAAATAAAATTCTAGTTCACTACTTAAAGATGAAGAAGATGAAGAGGAACTTGAAGCATGTGTGTGTCTTCTCTGTGCAATGAATGAAAAAATAGATGACGAACGAGAACTACTAGAAGGAGGAATAGAGGTTTGTATTTGTGTTCTAGATCCACGAATTTTTTCATCATATATAGCATAAATATCATAAAGAAGTTGTCTTACCTCATCTTTAGCAGATTCAGCATCTTGATTCATATTTTCAGAGTATGCATCAAGTAAAATTAGCACGCCATTTAATTTAACTCTAGGATCAAATACAGCAGCTAAGTTATGCATAGGACATATCCTGTCCCAATACTCATTCCATTTAGATTCCATTAATTCAATAATAGGCATTAAAACATCATCATATCTATGTTCTGCAAATTTTTGACTAATTATATATGCTTGTTGTAAAAATGAACATGAAGTAGGGTAATAAATACCAGAAAGAACATTGGTAGCATTATAAAAACTAAGCAAAAAATCTTCCAAAATTTTTCCTTTATTCCAATCAGTTTCAGTCAATGTAAATCCTAATCCACGATCATTAATATATGCACTTAATAAATTTTTATATGGGTATGCATCATGTATCATGCTATATGTGGAGTTCCAACGAGTAATTACATCAAGTTTAAATTTTTTAAAACGTTTACCATGATTTATGCATAATTCCTTAAATTCTTGAAGTCTTGATCTAGAAGCATGAATAAAAGAAACTGCATTTCTAATTTTTGAAATCACATCTTGAATCATGCCCATGCCAGCTTGAACAGAAAGATTTAAGATATGACATGCACATCTAATATGCAGTAAATTTCCATCTAATATGGGATGCAATGAGTCTTTTAATAATACAACAGCAGAATTATTATTAGATGCATTATCAAAAGTAATAGACATAATTTTTTCATTAATATTATATGAACATGCAGTTTGATAAATTATATTTGAAATTTGTTGCCCAGAATGTGGAAAATCAAAAGCACGAAAAGCAAGAATACGTTTATTTAATTGCCAATCATTATCAATATAATGAGCAGTAATGGCAATAAAACAATTACTACCTACAGATGCTGACCAAATATCAGAAGTTAATGAAATTTTTACATTTAAAGTAGAAAGTGTTTCAATTAAATTTTGTTTCATTGCTAAAAAATTGGTCATAGCTACTCTTCTAAATGTACGCCTACTAGTTCTTTTGTAAGCAGGTTGTAGGTTTAATTGAACATATTCTTCAAAATTAAAAGATTCACATAAACTAAAAGGTAATTCATCCTTAACTATCCATTTTACAAGTGCTTTTCTTTGATTTTCATGATTATATGCAAAATTACCTACAAGTAATCCCCCTTG
Organism: Phoenix dactylifera; assembly: GCF_009389715.1. Lineage (NCBI taxonomy): Eukaryota > Viridiplantae > Streptophyta > Magnoliopsida > Arecales > Arecaceae > Phoenix > Phoenix dactylifera. The sequence goes on along the minus strand of NW_024067773.1, from coordinate 309,230 downwards.
TATATTAAGGCTACTTTGAGTTTGAGCATGAGAATCATGCATCCTATGACTCTCTTGATGTCTTTTTAAATGCCCTGTTCCCCCACTACTACTACAACTATAAAGTTTGGCACATTTTTTACATCTAGCTTTCCAGACTCCCTCAACCATAACTCTATCAAATTCATTCCATACAGTACTAGTCCTCTTACGAGAAGAGGTTTGACCTTCACTCGGTTCACCAGTTCTAGAGGAACTAGGAACAGGGGGTTGGGGATTAGTTTCTTCTCCCTCAGAAACAGGAATGCCAAACTGACTTTCCTCAAAAGATGACATATCTATGATTAATTCAAAAAATAAAAACTAACCGCAAGGAGGAATTGAGTAGAGGGTCGGAGGGCAGAGGCAGAGCCGAGATTCCGAGCTTCCTCTTGTACTCTCAACAGAAGCGACCTTCTCTTCTCAACAGGAACCTCCTCTTGTGTAGCACTTGAACAAACTAAAAATTAAATTGCTAGAAGAGCACTTTAGAAGAGAGAAATAATAGCAGTAGAGAAGGAGAGAATGAGAGGTTTGGTGTGGTGAGAATGAGGGAGGAATGGGCTATTTATAGAAGCCCAAATTTTTTTTTCCCAAAATACCCCTCAATTCAGCCGTTATTGGACTGTTGGGAGGGGTAAAAGCGTCTTTTTCCCGAAAATAGCCGTTGGAAACGGCTATTTTCCTCCCCCTCTCCAGACGGGCCGTGCCAGGCACGGCCCGTCTGGAGCCGTTACGGGCCGTGCCGGCACGGCCCGTTCGGAGCCGTTGCGGGCCGCCCGTTTGCGCCCGTTACGGGCCGTGCCTGGCACGGCCCGTGTCGTGCCGTGCCCGGCCCGGCCCACCAATAGAGGGGCCTGGGGCCGGGCCGGGCTGCAGTTCCGTGCTGAACGGGCCGTGCCAGGCACGGCCCGTTTAGTCTTTGGGCCCGGGGGGCCTGGGCCGGGCCGGCCCGGCACGGCCCGTTGCCCAACTCTACTCAAACAAAGAGAACCAACGAACTGGGTATAATAATTTGGGCAGTATATGCTAGAACTGGATCAGGGCCATCAGGCTTACATTCAAGAATGTCAACCAGGTTTCCTATTGGACTGGTTTCAACTTGAAGGTTTAGGCAAGCTGGCTATTCTGACTCTGGATGTTTTGGATTGGAACTGTGAGTATAGGATTGGATTTGGTCTGAATGGTTGGATTCATCAAATGGGATGGACCGAGCTAGCCTAGGGTTATCTTGTGTGTTGGGCTGGCTTAAAGCTAGCTCTTAAACTTGATCTAACCAGTCCAAGTCGCTGTTGGCAGCCATACAACAGAATAATAGGCATAAATATGCAGCTATAACCTAGGATTTACTACATGCAATTTATTGGCTGTCATTGGGCTACTCCATATGAGATTAGAAATATTCTCGGATCATGAGATATTATAATTCCACAGGACAGCAAGTTAAAGATGCAAGCAACTTGTACAATTTTTGCATCCGCACTATTACCTGAATTCATCATCCAAGCCTTTTTCCCATCGAATATGGAGTCAGCTATAGAGCACATCTATACATTGAGAAGGCTCCATGGAAAGATTGAGCAGATTTTATGATCGGCTGCCTGATATCAAGCTTCAGAAACCAGTTCTGAATTCTAGGTCAAAGTAAGTTTAGGAAAAAGAGGGACTTGACACAAAACCAATACGGCCACTTGGAAGACAGGTCTCTGAATTGCAGTCTAAGCTCATGGACCAAAGAGCAACCATCGATAAGAAGGGTGAGATGCACCCTTGCCGAACAAAATGCAGCATCATGCAACCAAATCATTATTCAGAGCTTACGCTTACGCACTTTATCAGATGGTAAGTCATATGGCTTGGCATTGAATATCTATCAATCAGAATATCAATCTATTACCATTCTCAAAACAGCTGGTAGCATAGATGAATATGAACTAACTGAATCAAAATTTAACATACCATATTTGCAAGCAAGATGATAAATATTTGTGCCAGCCACTGCAAGATTTACGCTTTAAAGATTCCATTCTAAAGCAATCCCACAAACATGGACCAGTAGAATAGGTTAAGCAGCAAGTTATACAGCAAGGGTCCCCGTAATTAAATCTACATGGTAATGAGTTGCAATGTTCTGTTTGTTTTCAAAATGGCAGATAAAGTAACCACTAGGAAAAGTAAGTTTGACAAAATAGTTCAGAGTAAAAAAAGCATAATTACTCATGTTACAGTTTTCTTCTTCTGGGGGCGGGCGGGGGGTGTAAAGCACATGTTACAGTTTACTATAGTGCATTTCCTTAAAATATAATAGGCTCGTTTGGTTCACAAAAAATATTTTTCCTCATAGAAATATAATTTTTAGGAAGCAGATTTCTGAAAAGAGAATACCTAAATTTGGCATGTTTGGTTAACCATGGAAAAGTGACAGATTTATAGAGTGCTTATGTTTGGTTGACCATCCACTTTCTTAGGAAAATTGTGTAATTTCTATTATATCCTTAACAAAAATTAGGTCGGTGATAGCTGAAGGGTCTTTTTGGGAAAAAATAAAAATATTTCGATTCTCGGATCACAGAAAAATAACTTTCCCATGTTTCTTATGAGAAAGACTTTTCCGCCTCTCTTTTTTGAAAACTTCAACCAAATAAAAGGCATCTCTTTACTTTTCCATTGACCATATTTTTCTTCTTTTTTTTCGCGAACCAAATGAGCCCATGGATGATCTAATCAAACCAAGTTGTTTGGTTATCTCCACGGAGACAGAACCGTTCCAGCCCAATGATAGGATAACAACAAATTTACTGCAAGATGGCATCAAAAACTTGCATAAAATGGGAATTTTCCGTTCTATGCAACCAAATAGATATGTCATTGCCCTTCCTTACTAGGGCCTCTCTTTAGATTTTCATTGTGCGTGTCCATATGGTGCAAGTCATTGCTTCTCTGTTTTTGCCACTCTCAGATGTTTAAGATAAGTTGAACAAATAGTCCTCACTATTCAGTCTTGATTGGAGCATTAGGAGCACTTTAACCATACCAGCCTGTATCCATGAATAATGCTTCAGATACCTGTTGATCATGAATAATGCTTCAGATACTTGTGAAAATTCAAAGTTGCAGGCAAATGGAAGCAATAGAACAGAAGATGGGCACATTAAGTTAAATGGAAGTCCTTTTTTATTATATGTGCGCTAGCCCGCTCTATGGCTGGAGGTGCAGTCAAACAAACCTTTCATTTTTTTTCTAAACTACATATTCTTTTCTAACTTTTTGTTAATCCTCTTTTCTTTTACTCTTCTAAAATATAGTAACACTCTCTCAACTTTGGACATATTCCAGAAACACCCTCTCAATTTAAAAAAAAATATTCAAACCAATCCTTCGAGTTTCTAAATCATTCCAAGATGACCCTTCCGTTCATCTCTATTAACAAAGTGGTAGAATATGACCGTCACATGATAAGAATACTCTTAATATGTGTTGAATGGGATAGAGTCTCAAATGATCTTTTATGAAAAGCAAATCTCAAAGCATTCTTAGTATATGGCCCATAGTTGAGGATTATCCACTGCATATGTCTCAAAACACTTCAAATCCTTTTATTCATTCATTTGCATAGATCTCAAAGAACCCTTAGTATATGATCGATAGCTAAGGATCACCTACCGCACAAATCTCAAAAGCACTTACATATCTCGAAGTACCCTTAGTATATGGCTCATAGTTAAGAATCATCTATCGCATAGATCTCAAGGCACTTCAAACACCTTCATTCATCTGCGTGCATAGATCTCAAAGCATACTTAGTATATGGCTCATAGTTAAATGCTATCCACTGCATAGATCTCAAAGCACTCCAAATCCTTTCTTTCATTTGTATGCACAGATCTCAAAACACCCTTAGTATGTGGCCCATAGTTAAGAATTATCCACCATATAGATCTCAAAACATTCCGAACTCCATTGATCCGCCTACACAGATTTCAAAGCACCCTTTATATATGGTCTATAGTCAAAGATTACCCACTGCGTAGATCTCAAAGCACTCCAAACTCGTTTATTCATCTGCATAGTAAAAGTCATTCATAGATGCCGGAAAAGGATGAAGGTATTTTGGTCATTTGAAATAGCAGAATAATAGTGTCGGCTGGTTGGAGAGCGAGAGGACGACTTTGGAATGATTTGCAAACTCGAAGGGTCAATTTAGAATTTTTAAAGTTGATAGAGTGCCTTTGGGAGATGTCCAAAGTTGTAGGGTATCATTATAATTTTTCTTTTTCGTTATTCTAAGCCCCATCTTTGTTTTTTTCAGAAAAAATTATAGTGACACTTTTCTGAACTTTAGATTTTTCTCAAAAGCATCTCTCAATATTTCAAATCCATGTTTCAAATTTTCAAATCATTTCAAAATGGTCGTCAGCTCTCTATCCATATCCACCCGAGCATGTTAGCCTGCCAATTCAAATGATGGAAATGCCCTCTCCCTATACCTTCGGCACTCCAACCATCAAGTTTCTTTGCAGTTATGGCAGCAAGCTCCAAGATCCTTTCATGTTACCCCAATCGCAGGCTTCGCTTTGTTGGTGGCCACACCCATGTCCTCATCATCGACTGCTCCAATCCCTTTCTCCATTCCGTCCTTTCTCCTCTCTTTCGATTTCTTCCATTAATTTGTCTTCAAAATCACATTTTTTGATTTCTTTAATTTGTTAATTGATTCGAAGCACAAAAAAGTACACAAAGATTGGATTTGTTAATGAGAAAATAGCAATGCTTAAATTACCTAAATTTGTCCATCTTCAAATGGCCTATTAATCTAGAAGGTGGCTTAGGAATGCCTTCCAACCCGCAGCGTATTGGCTAGGCGGGGCATCAGGACTACTTCGATGTGTGAGGACTGCCCTAACGAGGAGGTGACCATCAATCATGCTCTTTTTTGTTGTCCTCGGGCGATACAGGTATAGAGGAGTGCGACACTATCTTTGCTACAAGGATGAGGATCGGCGGAGGATTTATTATATCATTTGAAGGTATCCATGAGGAGACTAGGGATGGTGTGGGGCGTCATCTGTGCCTACTTGGCTTACCACATTTGGTTAGACAGGAATATCCGCATTTTCGAGGAAAGGACCCCCCCTCGGCGAGCTGTTTTGTCATGTGGTTGAGATCATCTACACTACTAGGGTGATTTTACCACGGGGACTAGGGACACCTGGGACTCCTACATCGCTGTCACAGACCCAATGTCACTTTTATCACTTGGGAACCTCCAATCCCTGGTCACCTCAAGGTGAACTTCGATGATAGTGTGCTATCAGAGAAGACAGAGGAGGGACGAGATTTGTGATCCGAGATCACAATTCCAGACTGATTGCTGCGGGAGAGCGGCGCATTTGTGGTATGACAGTCATAGGAGCGAAGCTCGGGGCGGTATGAGAGGGTATCACCTATGCGAGAAGTATCCTAGGAACTGGTGAGATATCCTGGAAGGAGACTCCGCTACGGTGATCAATTGGATTCGGACGCTGAGCGATTGATCGACGGCCATCCTCTCCTTAGCGATATACAATGGATGATGGGAGACTGTGATTTCTTTCAGGCTGGTCATGTGTACTAGGAGGCAAACAAGGTGACTGATTGGGTTGCTTCTTTTGCTGCCCATCACTCCAGAAAGATCTCATGGACATGGATGGACTGATATTGTATCCTCATCTTTATGCCACGTATTGTATCTTGATTCAGTTAGTTATACTCATGCCAGATTAACGTGAATGGCCGTTGCATCAAAATATATATATATATATATATATATATATATATATATATATATATAAGCGATTGGGTATTTATGACGAGATAGGGGAAAAAATCAAAGAGACTGAGGGCTCGTTTGGTTCGCGGGAAAAGAAGGGGGAAAAGTATGGTCAACGGAAAAGTAATGAGATGCCTCTTGTTTGGTTGGAGTTTTCAAAGGAGAGAGAAGGGAAAGTTGTATTGCCATGGGAATGTGATTCCCACATTTCATGAAAAAGTCTTTCCCATAAGAAACATGAGAAAGTTACTTTCCCATGAGGCGGGAATCACTCCATTTTTACTTTTTCCCAAAAGGTCCCTTCAGCATTAAAGAAGCATTAAAGAGGCATTAAAAATCTAATTTTTATTAAGGGCATAATAGGAATTATATATAACTTTCCTAGGAAAGTGGATGGCCAACCAAACATAAGCATCTTGGAAATTTGTCACTTTTCCATGGTCAACCAAACATGCCAAAAGTACTTTTCTAGGCATCCTCTTTCTAGGAATTTGTTTCTCAGGAATCATATTCCTAGGAAGAAAAATGTTTCCCGCGAACCAAACGAGCCTGAAGGATTCGGACTCGTTGGTTGAAGTATACTCCTCTCGCTCTTTATCTCATTCCTTTTCACTTTCTTCTCCCCTTCCTCTTTCTCTTCCTGCCCCCTCGCTGTCCTTCTCTTTGTCCCTTCCCTCTTAGGTTTTAAGCAAAGATGTCCTCTAGCGCTTCCCGATTCATCAAATATGTGACCGTTGGCGCCGGCGCCGTCAAGAAGACCCGTATGCTTATCTGCAACACCAGAAACAGATTCCCGCCTGCAATCTTCTCTCTCTGTTCTTTTTTTTTTTCCTTTCCTCTTTTTAGAAGAAGAAATATTTTCTTGGCTTTGATTCCTCCTCCACGTTCTCTTAAAAGAAGTTCTTCTTTTTTTGGATTTCTCTCACTTGTTTGGATTCTGTTCCTGATCTTGTGCAGGAGCACATTACAGGGGTATTTGATAACTTCAGCGCCAAGGCTGTTGTTAATGAAACCATCGTGAATTTAGGCCTCTGGGAGTAAATATTTTCTTTTGCTGTTTGATTTGTTGAACAAAATGTCGAACTGGGAACCAAAATAATAAATCAAAACAAGAACCGAAGAAAGAAAGCAAAAAAATAAAAAAAATAATACAACTGATATAAAATATATTTCGGCCATAAATGATGGTCATGTGATATTACTCTGTGACCTGAGTTGCAGTGGTGGAGGAACCGGATCGGAAAAAAAGAGAAATTTTAATTATAAGATATTTAATAAAATCATTGCTGGAATTAAGATCTCATTCAAAGAGAAAGATAGTAAATATCTGAAGTTTCTTTTTTTATCCTAGATGAATGATCCGATCCATAAGAACCATAATTGAAAATTATTTGATCGTCTTTTATTGAGAAAGAAGTGAAATATAATCAACTTGAATTCAGAACAACTATTCAAAATCTTACGAAAAGACTTAATTTGTTACCTTAGGAGATGACCTGTGAGACCAGTTTACTTAAAAAATTAGTTTAAAACTTTTTAAAGTTGAGAGGATATCTCTCGAACATGTTCAAAGTTGAAAGAATGTCACTATATATATATATATATATAATTTTTTAATTTTCTTAATAAAGTTGGTGAAGTCTGACTTATTTTTATTCGAAAAGAAGCAAATGCTTATACTCTCCTTAAGCCATTCAATCACTATTGGTTACTGCCCCCCTCTACTTGGAGTTTGGGATCTAGAACCATTAGCGCAGCTATCTTGTGAGTTCTAGACATAACGGTGAGCACAAGTTTTACCGGTTCCGGTGACCAAAAGAGTTGGCCAAACGGCCACATTTTGTGCTACATCAGATTTTAGCATCTCATCTTTAACCTGGCACTAAGCTATGTTAAATTCATGACCCTCCATGCTATGTTCATCACATGACAGGTTCATCACAATTGGAAAGTAACCGTCTCTGGAAATCATAGGCTAAGATGTATACTAATATAAGTCAATTACAGCAAAATTAGGCATTAGTTATGTATAAAAATATGAGTCTCAATCTACTTGGAGGACTGACTAATCTTCTTGAGCTCCTTGAAGATGTTTCAGCCTTCAATCAATCTTGACAAGGTATTTTGAGGATGGAACAGTTCTGGGCTATCCTCAATTGTCACGTTGTTTGCTTCTTAAAGTGGTGTATCTTCCTCTATGGTTGTGAATTCTTGCTCCACTCAAAAGTCAAGTTAATAATCTCTTGGTTGATCTCCTTCCATAAAATTCTCACTGCAACAACCCAGACATTGCTCTTCTTGTGTGCTGTGTAATGACTTCCCTGAAACTGTTCGACATTTTGATGCTTGGTTGCCCTTTCACTGGAGAAATTTGGGACTTCTGCAAACTTAAATCTGGTTCATTGAAGCTATCCTCTTTCTATTCAACTCTTTTGGACAAAGCTGAATGATCTTTGCTTGCCTTGGGTATTTGGTGGAATAGAAGGATATTTAAAAATAAATCAGCAAAGCATCTCTTTTTTGTCATTCAAGATATTATCTAATACCATATTGACGAATCAGTTGATCCCAAAAATTTAATCTGATAAGAAATAAGTCGACAATGTGTCTTGGCATCATTTACTCATTAAATGAATTAAAGTGTATTTCCCATCCAGTAATCTATAAATTAAATTTTATAGATTAATTACAAAAAAACACTCTAAGATTATGAGCAAATTACACTTACATCTAAGGATTTAAAAAACTTACGTCTATCTCTTGAGGTTTATTTTTATCCAACACTTTAACCTATAACTTTATAGAATGTTAGTCAAACTATTAATTTTAAATGAAATGCTATGTTAGAAAAATTTTAAAAATGACCAAAATAACCTTAAGCGAAATAACAGCCATCCAAGGATATAAAAAAAATATACACGTTCTTCTCCTCATCAAAGGATAAGTTTGACTTTTCATATGAGGTAAACGGTTTCACTAATGCTATTAATTTTACTAAATATAAGTGTAGATTTTATAAACTATTGGATACAAGTGTAATAAATAAAAAATTTATAATTTACTCAATATTATATTTCATCGAACCGCCTAAATTCTCCCTAAGAGGCACCCTGCTGGATCTTATGCGTGTCAAATATAGTGCCATCTTATTTGAGGGTCAGTTTTATGTAATTCTCTAAGCTGCTGCCAAGAGAGAATAAAACAAAGAATAAAATTCTCAGAATAAAATTAACCATCAGCTAGAAAAACACAAGTTAGACGGTAGAAATTTGCCCATAATATTTCTCTCCATTGACGGGCATTTGCTTGTACGGATGTCGGAGGAGCCCCCAAAGCCTAAAGTCCATGAACTGCTAGATTGGTTAGCTTGCTACCTAAGCATGGAGCACTTGGTAAAGATTAAATCCTCAGCCAGAGGTGCTCATAGCCCGTGCTGCCTTGGCATGATGCCTCATGCATGGCTTTGTCCTCACCTACGCAATTATATCTCTGAGGCACCCAGCTCTTGAAATTGGAAGGGGCATGTCCTTTGTAGGTGCCATGTCTCACATCGCACCATCAAGGTGTGAAGTATGTTTCCCATCCTTACATGCTAAATATACACATAATATTCATGCTATAGCTCCACATAAATCACCTAACCACATGTTGTGTAGGTACATATATATTGCATGCATATATATATATATATATATATATATATATATATATATATATATATATATATATATATATATATATATATATTATGGATGTGGCAGGAATTATATGCATCATCTGTATTTTGGTATGGTAAGTGCACATTCTTGCAATCATTGCAACTTTGTTAAAGCAATATAAGGATTTGAAGAAGCAATCAGATGCAATCTTCACTGTATTTATGAACAAATGGCAAGCATATAGGTGTGCTCTGTATCAAGGTCTAGCGTACTAGTAATTATCTTAACTATGTAGAAATGCAAGGAGCAATAGTTTCACTCGTTCCTCCTAGTAAGAGTTTTACCGAAATAATCAAGACAGTTAGTCAAAATTAGCCGAACTAGTGGTCGCAAGCCAGAATCTTATCCAAAAAATCTAGTCGAAAGATATTATTTGAATTTTTTAGTTCTATATGAATATCCAAAATCTCTCCGACGAATAATCGATATGAAACTAAACACACACTCGCATGAGTTCTTATGCTAGCATTAAAATATGCAACAAGTATGCAGGGGAGGTGAGCCTAAGAAAAAAACATGCTCAGATGGATGCCTTGAAGGTGGAGAAGAATCCAAAGAGAAGCTACGCACAATAGCTCTGTAACTTGGACTTCTTTGTGATTCATATATGCTTGGCTTATTAGCATGGCATGTATATAAAAGCAGCAGTCTCAATTTTTATACGTCATATAAGATATTACAAGCATGACCTGACAATTGAAACATCTGCTTACCCTGAGAGGGATGTCAACTTATTTTCACACACTAGTATTTGTCAAAGTGACTCTGGTTTCACATGGTTCCTTCTCCTCGTGAGGGGACAGCTGATAAAGATCTTTCACCGTGCGGAGTAAATCCTACGCAGTGTGCGAGGTTGCCCAAAAGCCTTTAGTCCTCGACAGCCCCACACATCTTTTAATTGAGTGTAGGAACAAGTGCTAATGCCAAATGACCCTGTCTTTTTTCCATCAACTTACCCAACTGCTCTCCCATTGCTCGAGATCCACAGAAACCGTCACAGATCTTGCAATGCTCGAACTACCCCACCAACTATTTGTATATAAGGATGCTGGCCAATGGAACCAAGAAATTACAGGGACCAGTATGGGATGGATGCTTTAAATTCTTTGCTTCATTGCATCACTTGCAGCCTTGTGTATCTTAAAATCGACGGGTTTCTCTACCATGTGGGGTTTAAATCAAGCAGGCAGGGAAGGTACGATACTGACTCCTCGATAGAAGCATGATGTCGGTATGTAATTGGTCGTGCTTGTAAGCAATAACCCCAACAATCACATCTACCTATTACGTAACTATGCCATTGCTTGCATTTTACGCCCTTAAGTCAGTCTGCTAAAACCAAAAGAAAGGTGATCGATCAGGGCTTAGCCAAACTTTTCTGCTCGGTAGAGGTCTTGAATTTGAATCCTACCGAGATGTTTGCCATTGCACACATCGTGTGGAGGCTTGTAATGCTAGCTGGGTCTATTATGCTGTTGCCTGAGAATTATTTTGAGAACACTTTGCCTGAGAAATGGCCTTTCTTCTCTAGTCTTTTAAGGATTAATTATGAGAAGTGTGCAGGTGTTGTACAGCCAACTAAAGACATCATCACCTATGAGCCATGGTTAGGTTGCAGGATTGGACATTGAAAAATCTGGATCAGAATTATTGTATATAGCATAAGGACATCGACAGAGGACGTGCATAGAGACAATGGTATAGTTTTGTTCTCTTTTTTCTTCTTTTTTCTGTTTTTCTGTGTGGATAAATCATATACTCAAACCTCCAGTGTGGATAAATAGTTGGACTTTGGTTCTATACCACTGAATTTATTGCTCATCGCATATGGAGCCTAGATTTTGGTACATTTCAGGACTGGCCTGCCAAGTACCTCAGGTACGGGCTGTCGCCCAACAGTCATGGTGTGGAACGCATATAACGTCTTGGCGATAAAAAGAAACCATGGAAATTAAGGACAAGTTTATTTGGTAACTAGTGGCCTTTTGGTTCACATGAGGATAGCAGCACAGAGACAAGAGGGAGGCCAGCGAAGCTCTCTCTCTTTCTTTCACACACAGGGCTAGTAAAACAAGTAACTAGAGAGTGAGGGGTTTGGTTAGGTTTAAGTTCCCCCACCAAAGTCTTTTGAGAAGTTTGAGTTCCCAAAGTCATTGGAATGTAGCCAAAGGTCTCTTGTGTTCATAAATTTTATAACTGGGAAGAAAGAGAGAGAATATGAAGATATAAAGGAGCACAAGGGCATCAATTCTCCTTGCATATATGCTTTCTGGCTACATGCTGACTGCTCCATCAAATTAAGATAATCGAATTATTTTCTACGATGGTTACTAATTTTTCATGGGGTTTAGGCATGTATCAGAATATCCAAGAGGATAATCAAATAATGGTGTGTTTGTGTGCTTTGCTGATCGATTAAGCCATGAATCTGGATTGCATATCCCAATCAAGCAATACAGGCTGGCTATGACTGCTTTGCATGATAAGATTTTTATGCCCATAGCTTTCATTTAGCTTTACTGAAGGTATTATTTTCTCCTGTTTTTTTTGAACATGTTGCCTATTTATTTTTTGACTATGGGTTGTTATATATATATTTGTTTATCCATACGTACATTTTGTATAATGGGTTATAGTCATTAAACGGGAGATGCACTCAAAAAAAATTTTCTTCCATGACAAATGTTAGAAATTTCTAAAATAGGAAAATATTGAAAAACTCTGTCGTCTTGGAAAAAACCTTGGTATTAAAGATGCATTGATATACACATAAGACGAGCAACAAATTAAAAACGACTGACAACTTATTTCAAATGATCTTCCAAAACGGAAAGTACAGTGCTAAGCAAGCAAAGGCTAATTTATGTTAAGCCTATGTACGTCAAAGAGTTTTTATCCTCACAGAGTTAATGGTTTGCAGCTCGCCAACTAGCAGTAGTTAAGAGACGTTTTCCCCGTCGCGGTAAATCTTTGTTACATCACCTTGTAGAAAATGATATGGGTCCACATTCCAGTGCAGTACTGATGTGCAATTGACCGTGTAGTCCTGCACAATGAGTCACAAGCATACACTAGCCATCTTACGTACCATGCAGCAAAATATAGCTACATTCTGGTTTTAGCATAGGTATAACAATACAGGATCTTTTCAAAAAATCTAATTAGAAAATATTATTTATATTTTTTAATTAGATCTGTATAAATATTCAAGATCCATCTAATATATAGTTGATATAGAACTAGACACACATTTGTATAGATCCTCACATATGTGTCGCAAAATCTAATCACAAATACTATAATCAACCTATATAAATTATGGACCGAATCTGCTCTGATACTATTTGTAACTATTCAAGTTCTCACATAAAAAAAAGCTAGTTAAAAAATACTATTTAGATTTTTTGATCCCGTATAAGTATTTAAAATATATCTAATGCATAATTAATATAGGACTAAATATATATCCATACAAATTTTTAGACTTTACCTATTTCCTCATCTCTCCACCACAAATTTCTTCGGTTGGCAAACTGCTTACCAATTTCATGCCTATTATTATTATTATCCTTCTCTCTACTTATGAATGTATTATAATGTACTATTGCAATTACAATTATTATAATTATAATTGTATTTGTTGTTATTATAATTATTGTTATGTACTAATGTGTCTGCTTGCAAGTACGTGCATGTGCCTAAGAGATTGATTGATTGATTGATTGATTAAATTAGGTGGATGTTGGGATGGCAATGGTGGGAGTAGCTGAACATATTTACCGAAAATAGAGGGAGATCAAATAAACGTGGGTTCGGGCAAAACGTACCGTGATGAGGAACGTGCGCGGAAATGCAGGAGGATCAGCCGCTGGGGTTTCAGCGGCCCTACCGCAATCCAAATTCTCCAACAATAGCGCTATGGTAACTCAGAAACACCACTCAAAGATGTCACTCAGGTACCTTAACAGCAATCGAGTTGCTTCATTTGATGGCACAGTTTACGATGTCAATTCAAATGGAGCAAGCAATACACCATGCCAGCTTTAGTCACTTTTTTGAGTTACATGATCATTTTCCATTCTAATCATATATGGCTTCTCTCTATCTCTCTAATATTCCAACAATTAATTAAGCTCTCTTAATTCAGAATGCTGAATTTCTTATGCCGATACTGGTTTTTTTACTCCATTACAGAATATTGTATCAGATCATAAATATTTAAAATTCATATTATGTAAGGAGACATTATTTTTGCTAATTCGAATTGAAGAATGATATCAGATCCGTCTATTTTCAATGTCAAATACATAGTTAGCATATTCATTATAGTTAGCAACTCCGTATCCATGTCATGATTAAAAATCTTGGGTCAAGTCGTACCTTCGTCACCCTCTATAGAGCAATTAAAAATTCAATTACTTGGTGGCAGAGCTAATGTCTTAATTTTTTCACAACAACACTGTTGCTGAAAATTGAACCCGGGGGTGACCACTGGCTGAGAAGGTGGAGCTCCGGTGCAGATGGTATGTCGGCAGACTGCGTCCTCCGAGGGACCTGCAAAAAGCCGGTGGCCGGGGCTTCCGGCGCCAGCCCTCTCGGTGCCGGCCCTCCGATGCTTAAGTCAGAGGGGGGCTTAATTTGGAGAAGGAGATGAGTTATATATCGGAGTCTAAAAGTTTGAATCAAGAAGAAGAATCTCCCTTTAAAGAGGAAGAAGTTTTCCTTTTATAGGAGGGATACAGGGTTACCTGTGATGTGACCGGACGAATTAAATGAGTTACCATCATGATTGAGTGTGGTCATCTGAATTAATGCGTTGCTGTGGAGGACGGGACTGGAGCCAATGAGTTGTTGTGGGTGACTGGACGTAGTTGAGTGAGTCGATGAGTTGCCGTGGATGGCCTGAGATTTTGAATAAGTCGGAGATCTGTGGAGACCATGTGCATTAATTGTTGACAGTCGTAGCAGGGTATAATTCCTAGTTGATGTGTCGTGGCGTGGCCGGCAAGCAAAGCATGGTACAGTAAGACTGCGGCAGGGCATGGCCGCAGCATGTGGATGACAAGCTCGGTCTTTTGAGCTCGGCCTGCATGAGCTCGGTCTTCTAGGCTCGGTCTGCATGAGCTCGGCCTGCATGAGCTCGATCTTTTGAGCTCGGCCTGCATGAGCTCGGTCTTCTGGGTTCGGCCTATATGAGCTTGGCCTTCTGGAATTAGGCTTGCTGTCGGATTTGGGTGTTTTAATTGTATTTGTGGGATGGTCTATTTTTTCCCCCAACATAACACTATTAATGACTTTGGTCTTACCGATGATTGAATCAGCTTCGATCAAACCCATATTATTACTAACATTTGCTGCTACAGAACAAAACAAATAAAAAAAAAGGGATAAGATGCTCGATAAGGTATAAGATCCAACCGGAGTATTTTTAGCAACTCATCGAAGAAAAAAGAAAGCCATGTCTAACATAAGTTTTTTGAAATTGCGAATAATAATTAAAACCAATATTTTTCCTAAAATATCTGAGAACAAACTAATAATCTTACAAAAGAGATAGCCCTAGAGCATTAATGCTTTCTCTCGGTGAACTATTTTTTCAGCAGTCATGATTAAATCAGGCAAACGAGCTTTTGACGGTGTGCTGCTAATTAGGTGAATCTTCTAAACTTGCAAATGAGTTCGCCATCAAATAAATAGATCTTGTTCGTAGGTTCTCTTCCTCCTTTTTGCCATCACTAAATCAACATATGATAAATAATTATATTTAGTAATCTGAAAAATATTTTACTCATGACTGAGTATAAAGAAAAGGCTATTTAGTCATCCAATATATCATTTATTTAAACTTTGATCTTAGTGAACGTTCGACCGGAGGCGCAACTCAATGAGTATACAATCGAGATAGAGGGTAGGTTGATAGCAAAAGCTTTTTAATCACCACCGTAAAACACCCGTAAACACCCGCCTTACTTAGCAACATATGCCGACCTTCTGTATCCGGAGGATCTGTAGATATGTTCTTTTGACCTCCTACTTACTTTACTAGATAGAAGAAAGGACACTTGAATAAGGATTTACTTTGATAAGCACTTTTGATGCTTGCAATTAGTTTGGGATCTTCATACAAATTTTTGTTTGATATTATTAAATATTATTTAAAATATATATATATTAGCAACCGATAGTAGAAGGAAATGCTGCTATTTTTCCAACACTATCCCAACACGTACTCGAGGAAAGGGCTCCAACCATCACATTGGAGTCATTCCAGCAGCTTTTTATCATTTTGACCAACAACATGATGGTTGGGTTTGTCGGCATCCTTTTCTCTTGAAAGCTTTAGATCCAATCTCAAACAATAATATATCAACACAATATTTTGAAAAATATATACCGTTCTTAAAAATAGACAAATATGTAATATGAAATAAAGAGCATTTTATAATTTTGAACCCATCTATTCGCTAAAAAAATTATGGGTCCATGTAAAACTAAGGTTCAATTAATGGCCATCTTTTAACATTATAATCCATCTTTCTCAATACAATTGCTTAAATTACCATGATAACAACATAAAATTTAGTCAAATAGTTGGCATCTAATTACTGTCTTTTATTTTTCATCTTAAAATTTTCTCTCTTTTTACTTGAATAAATTATTTTTTACCCATCGACTATAGCGAGGACCAGATTGTATATGACTCTGTGACATTTCTGTCTGTGCGAACAGTGAACAGTATCGCTTGTGCTTTTGACTGCGGGAAAATATTATCATGGAAGCTGGTCCCTAGCTGAGACGAATCGTCCAAGAAGATACTGCATCTCATCTAATCCAAGTGCTCCTGGATTCCAAGTCAAAACACTCTCTAATTAATCCCTTCCTTATGAAAGCTCACGGCCTCACCTCAGACATCACTGGGAGATGCAGTACTACTCCTTCGGTTAAAATAAAAGGGGCTTTAGAAAAAGAAAATTACATAAGTTTTCGGTCATGGCGACGGGAGAGCTGGGTGCAGGATTTGACGGCAAATGTTCGGATGTGTAATTATGTATTACCAGGATTTTAATGTCTCATCGGTTGTCCTTGCCAGAAGAACTTGTCAAGGAGACACAGTACGTCACTCTTTAGATTCTTGTAGACTTGTGCTTGGCAGTTGGCACTTGACTTCATGTTCGGCTTGAACGTGGTTTGGTGCATGGATTATGGAAAGAAGCTGGATGGATGGATCCAAGCAGGAGAATTGAGTCTATTTTTGAATTCAGCATGATTTGCTAGCAAATGAGATTTCATGTAACCTATGTAGCGGAGACAAAGCTTAATGTGGTTTGCAGTAGATCTCATTGCAAAGTCAGCAAAAAGGAGGATGGAAATACAACATACAAATGTACAATTATATGTATTGACGGAGACATACTATTGGTAAACCTGTTGGCATATGGACTGTAAACTTGGGTTAATACAAGGTAGTCTGACTATACGACTTTGAAAACCTTTCAACTCCTATCAAACATCTAATGAGTTAAATTATGCATTGTGTGCGCATAAAAAACATTTTTTTTCTTATTTGAGAAATATGATAAAGATGCTACCACCAAAGTTCATACATTGAACCTCTTCCTAAGTAAAAAAAAATGCCAAACTATTGAGCTAAGACTGCGCATTTGCATAACATTAGTATTACAAAGTTGTGTAGAATATGCTCGGCATAAAAAATTATTGTTATTATAAAGGCAACGTGAGCATAATTCTACAATAAGTATTTATCCTGTCGTTACGGATGCAAGCTGGCCCAATCTGGTTCCAATAAACTCACTGGCTCAGGTACTCATTTCTTTATAGTCAAGCTTATAGAGCAATTATTCTATGTTAACAATTAGATTAGTTCCATGCCAAAGTAAAACTCAGTCGGTATTCAAGAAGAGAGCATTGAAATTATCAATTTCTGTTCCAATCTGAAGCATGATATGGTGTATAAAAAACTATCATCATATGTGTTAAAATCACCAAATCATTCAAGTCGTTCCAGACATTAAAATTTCGAACCACTGGGATACAATCAACTCAAAAATGTACTCCTCCCCAACCTTATAATATTATTTCCAGACGTCTCCATACGAATACGATGCCAACCGCATGCATGCATGGGATCCAAATACGTAGTCTTGAGAGAGTCTACGTCCCCTGGCACGTGTCATCCAACCATCCGGCCGCACGAGAAACCGTCAGACTACCGTCGAACATATGGCGGTTGCAGCTTCCTTTCACCCCGACACGTATCCATCTCCGTACTAACGTTGACCAAAACTTCTCAGAATCTTAAATAAAACAACTACCTCTAATAAATATTTATGTCTTCTCAGATTTATTCAAAATTATAAAATATATCATAGGCCAGAAAAGGAATTATAAACAATTTCTTTTTCTATTACCACAACCAAAGCTCGGAAATAGAAGAAAAGAAATTAGAAAAAACGGAGCAAACTATTTTTCCTTTTTTTATCTTTTTTTTTTTTTACTCTTGCTTTCTTTTTCCGTCCGGGCTCAGGCCCCAGGCCTAGGAGAGGCGGAGGGCACCTCGGAGCTCGGAGATCCGGCGCTTCTTGAGATCGTGGTCGTCGGATGAGGATCCGACGGTCCTCTCGCTCTCGGAGCTGGAGCAGTGCCGGCCGAGCACAGTCACCGGGGTGTTGGAGCTCGAGACCATCTCGAACGTCGAATCGCAGCCGTCCATCGCCACGTCCCCAACCGCATTGCAGCACTCCCCCAACTTCTCCTTTAATTAAATCCAAGCCAAAATTAATCAATAAATAGCCCAACAATGCGACAATAGGTGAAAATGTGTTTTTATTTTATTTTTTACTTTATTTACAAATTCACAGGAGGACATGGCGGAGCGGAAGGAGGCGAATTGGATGGGGAAGAGCTCGTGGGCGGCGGAGAGGAGCGCCGCCGCGGCGATCACCGATGGCTTGAACTCTAGCATCTTGATCTCTAAAATTTTTTAATCAAAAAATTCAAGAATCATCCAATAAAGAGCGGAAACGGAGGGAAAAAAATCAAATTTTTATGGCTCATCTGATGGCTCGGAATGTACCATTCTGGGCTTTGAAGAGGATTCGAGAGGCGCGGGCTTTGAGGGCGTGGAGGAGAGGGGGCTGGGCAGGGGAGAAGAAGGAGAGGAAGAAGGGGAGGAACGAGAAGGGCGTGATGGATCGCATCCGCCAATCCAGCGCCCCAAGAACTAGAAGCTCCATCCGCCGAATCGTCTTGGCGTCGAATATGAATCCCTCCTCTCGCTGTACATAGTGAAAGAAATCAAGAACGACCGATTCAAATCAAGATAAGATCGCTATACAGACGTAATGATATCAAAATCGAACGGACTCTTTGGTTAGTACCTGGAAATCGGTGAGGAACAAGTCAGTCTTCTTCATCTTGGAGGCGATGGAGAGGCAGGAGATGGAAAGGAGCCGTACGACCCAGGGCTTGTCGCTCTGTAAGCAAGGATCGCAGATTTACATCAGATCGGATCTCAAGCATTGATGTTTTTTTTTTCCTATTTTCTTTTGGATAATTTACCGGGATTTGTCGCTTGGAGAGAAAGCGATCGACGTAGTTGATGGCGAGGTAGGCTACAGATGGATCCAGATTGCAGCTAAACTGCGCCTGCCCATAGAGACATCGTTCACTAACAGAGAAAGATGGAAACTTTTCCCTTCTTTTCATGAAAAGATTTGATCTTTCTTCGATTGTTACTCATGGATTACCTGGAGAATGAGAGAGACGGCGTCGCGGCGGGCGGAGAGATCGAGGTGGCCACCGGCGATGGGGCTCATGTGATCGGACTCCGCGGCGAAGAGCGCCGCGATCGAGTCGGAGAAGGGGTGCTGTTCCTCGTCGGCGCTCGTGAGCGGGTTCTCAAGGTCGAAGAGGAGAGAAGAAGCCATTAATCCTAAAGCTATGAGAGAAGCTATTGGAGGGAGGGGGGGAGAGGGCAAAGGCAGGAGCTTGTTTTATACAAAGAGAGAAGCTATTGGAAGGAGAGAAGACTTCTACTTCACTCCTCACAATTGCAGCATTGCCTTCCTCTCTCCTCCTTCTCCTATCTCTCTCTCTCTTATCCTTTTTTTTTTTTTTGGGTACATCTACAGGCTCTTTCCTTGGGGAGAGAGAAATATAACGTTAATTAATATGACATCAAAATTTAAATTTTAGTGTGTGTTTTTTTTTTGTTGTGAGTTAGAGTTCAGAGGAAACAGAGGAAAAGTGATTTGAGGAGAGAGCGAGGGGGGCATTCAGATATTGTCGGGAAAGAGCAACAGATGTCGCTGTCGCATGGGGCGAGAGCGGGCCGCAGGATCAGAGCGGAGCGAGATTTCAATGTCCAAGCCATAATGGAGGTATGTTGGAGGTTTTCTCATCGTCTCTCTTCGTCTTCTCAAGAGAAGAGAAATCTCGTTTGCTGGTTTTGCTTCTCGTCGGTTTGGTATGGATTCATTGATGATATGATTACTTCCTATTCTGATTATGAGTATTTCATTTGTTCTCACTGATGATTCAGTGTCATTGTACTAACTACTAAGTAGTGAGGTTGATTGAGAATTATTAAGTGATTTGTGAGTGTAGCAAAGTATCAATCAATTATTCATGTTTTAGTTGAGAAATATTTACAGTGTATTGATTTATCTACAAGGTATTATGATTGTGCATGTAGATGATATAACTTAACATAAAAGGTTGATTGTCACATAAAAATGATCTAACTAGGACGCAAGAGACACAGAAGCATGAGGTTGGTACTCATTGATATAACATTATTTGTAATTTTCATGCTCAAATAATAAAATGCAAGTTTAGTGATCACTTGTTTCATCAATTAATGATAATTATAAAATATTATAAATACCATTACATGTAGTTTTCTCATGTTGTGTTAAAATGCAAGATCAGAAAATCATCAGTTTTCGTTCATTCCTTTAGCTTGGGGTAAAGATGCATCAAGACTATTGCTAGCATGAGTACAAATAGGTTTTGTATATATGTATGTATCATGACAAGTTATATTGTTTTAGCAATTGTGGTTAAGATGTTAGTATAGCATATGACAAGAATTAGATTTATTTTGAACTGTACTTTAACCCCATCAGTGTATGGATACTAAATATTTTATAACTCTTCTAGATGCATCCATATTTAAGAATAGTTTTCCGTTCCAAGGTGTTATTAGTTGTCCTCCTTAGTACATAGATAACTATGCATGAATGTTTCTTATGCTCCATAAATAAAGAATTTTATGTTGACATATTCGTGGGGTGCGTGGACGACAGAGAGTGGCTTGCAATGAGACTTTAAAAATTAATTCACTTATAATCATCCCGAATATATGATTTGATGGGACTGAATTAGTATTCTTATTTTTCAAGATTTAGTGTTGATTACCGTAAATTCATAGAAAAGTATTAAGGGGGATTGAAACATGAGGCATTGCAATGTACTAATATTAGATTATTCAATTTGAAATAGCTTTAGTCATCCCTATCAAATGGTTTTACACATTAATGCACCCATGCAAACTATGTTGGTTTTGTTTTTCTGGTAATTAAATATGTTGCTTTTATGAATGATGTGTTTTTGCACTTCCTTTGTGAGATTGAAAGGAAGCATGCCAATTATGCATTCTATTTATTCCACTACCAATAACACATTACACATTTCTGTAAAAAGATTCTAAAGAGAGAAAGATGATCATATGATCTCCTATTAAATACTTGGGAATGTGACTACTTTTCATAATATGTTCATATAACATTAAATATTATAGGAGTCTGTTTAGTTTTTGATGAAACCGCATCAGGTTTGCCTTGAAATTTCATCTTGTGCCCCCCCCATTTATTTGAGTAACTACTTTTTTTATTCGACTCTTTTGATCTTGCATCTCATATGCATTGCGCATGCTTTATGCTAGTAGGCAATAAAATAGATTCAATTTTAATTAGAGAAATCTTTTTGTAATATGAATTTGCTATGAAACCTAGGATAATGGACTCATTAAGTTAATCCCTTTAGATTATTGTGTATCTGAATATTTTGATCTCACTGCCAATCCAATCACTCAGATCCAGTTGGGAGAGGCTGAGCACTTGCACTTGATGAACCCAGTTATTATTATTATTATTTGGGCTAAACCAGCATTTGACACAATTCTATAGGTTGAATGTGAGTCAAAGTTTTCTTATACTCACCGGCAATGACCCAAGCCTAGAGAGGTAAACTTGGGTTTGCGGGAGAAATAACGACGCAGGCGAGAAACCGGGGACAATTTAATAAACTCCGTTTTTTTTGACTTTTGCGTGGAGTTTGTGTTCCGTTGCAGCAGTCAACAGAAGGTTTCATCGGAATTTACCAAAAAAATAAAACGCCCCGTTTATATTTGTTGCTTTCTTCTGATTTGATAGGATGTACTCATGTTAGAGCTATATAAATTATCATTTTCATAAAAAAAAACTATTTTTTTAAAATTTACCATTTGATCCTTAGCTTAAGATGGGCGGATCCATGAAGCCATGCTCCCAGCTACATGGAACAAGGTTGCAAGGAAGAAATTATACTCTACACTAGATGTGCTATATTAGTAGTACATCACGCTAATTAGAAGTTTTTTTATATAATTATTTTTATTATTCAGCAGTGGTATGCTGCATAAACTGTACCCCTCACACCGTTTCGAATCATTTCTGTAGTGCACTGCTGATATGGTACATTTGCTGTAGAATATAATTTATCGTTGCAATTAATGGCCCCGCTAGTTGTTCTTGCAAGAGGTTGTAGTGGCAAAAACATAGATGAAGAAATATTAAGGTTACTCTCATTATATCAGAAAGATAAAATCTCTTAGGCAGGTCATCGGATCCAATGACGTGTCATTAGCAGTCGTGCATTGCTCAATGTATCTCTCATTTTTGGATAAAAAATTATAGAATTGCATGTTTCTTATAATTATTCAGTGGAGAAATGAATGCAGCAATGGGGCCTACAGAAATATATAACAACTAGCATAGAGATCCTTTCATATGGAGCCATTTGGTAATGTTAGTTTCCTACTATCATTACTTTTCTTGAGTTTACTTCTTAATTTTGTAAACTACATAAACAAGTTATATATAGCATTTCATTTCCCTAAGTTCTATAGCCTAGACTACATGTCTATCAAACCATGCACCCTAATAGTTTATGTTTACCGAGCCTTAGTCTCCTAACACTAAGTCCTCGTGTAATTATATAACTAGATGGCCGCCGGAGTACGTACTGTTTTTTCTCATGACGATGTTCCCGTGTCACATGCCCCCACCCCTATGCATGTTGTGTGCTACCGAACTCGAGGCATTCATTCATTTGCGATGTAGAAAACGCTTTAGATTCATTCTATTGCTAGTTGTACAAGTTGGCATTCTATAGATCTAATGATTCCACTTGAGAGAATATGAGGTTTTCTTATATATGGATTTCCTTCTACAATTTTAGGATTTTTATAAAAATTATCCTTTTATAAATTTCTTGATATTTTGTAAAAAAAATCTAAATTTTTTGATAATCTGACTAAGAAGATAAACTAATTTTATATGTGCAAGCAACTCCATTTATAAGTACAACTTCAACAACATGCAACGATGCAATGGAAGGCAAAGAATAGTATTAGGTCACATTGTGGTAGTTAACAATAATTAGTGGCATTTAATTTTCACTTGGCTTGTAGCTGGAGTTGATGTAAAAATACATCAATTAATGGCATTTAATTTGACTAGGCTTGTAGCTAGAGTTGATGTAGATCCATCACCATGCAACTGTGATTACTCAGCCTTTTAAGTCGGCAACAAACAAAAATGTCCTAATGTTTTTAAATATGCCAGCTCATTAACATAAACATTTGGAAGATGATGTCCACTTCCTTCAATTTCTTGGTTCAGGTAGGGAGGATATATAGATCAGTTATTTCCTCAAAATTTCATATTTCTTTTCACTATATTTGGACTCACTGATTAACATGTCATGAAGTTAATTAACCTTAAATTGATGAGGCAGATGCATCAAGAATGGTCCTTCTGAATACTTAACTATTGAAGAGAGTGGTGAGCAAGCAAAAAAAAAAAAAATCTAAATAATATAATATGGTGTAAATGTGTCCAGGCAATATATATTGAATCCGTATTACTATGAAAATTAGATGCTTCATTTGGAATACCAAGATATATTGATTTTTAATCTTATTATGTTTGTTTTCCTTCTTTCTTTATCTTATTACGCTATCAGATTGAACTCTAGAGAAAGTAATGAAACATGCTTCGTAATTGTTGCCTTTAACTAAAGAATTGTAGGATATTGTCTTGATTTTTTTTTCTTGGTACACAGATATTCTCTTGTTTTCACCTTACAGTTTTACATGCATGATAATGGAAACCTTGCTTGCACTGAAGAAAGTGGTGTGAAATCAAGTATCAATTTACACAAGAGCAAGGAGGCAAGGACACAACCCTCTAATGAATGGAGATGGAAAGGTTTTCATCTCTTGTGCCAGTTGCCAGCTACTTGGTCGTGTCCTTTGAGCCTTGGCACAGGGAAAAGTGGCTGGGTCCATTAACAGGCCCTTGGCTCTTGGTGGTACATCAGAGGATAAAACCATGGGGCAAATACCCCATACTCTTGTAATTTCTGGAAAGCTATCTATATGCTTCTAACCAAACACATATACGTTGGTTTTTTTTTGCCGTCGGAGCATGAAAAAAGAGAAGGGATATCAAATAAATGACAGAGAGTTAACATGAAAAAGCTTGGGAAATGAGACATTCTCTCTCTAGTATTGAAAGGGTGCACGAAGGGAGAGGCCAAGGTGATTGTGGGGGATAAATGGATGCCACATCTTGCTCTACGTAGAAGTTAATGTTAGGTCCTTTCTTAGCCACAAAAGAGGTCTTGGATGAAAGGGGACTTGACCTCTGCCATCTCACTTCAAAAGCATTGTAGTTGAAGTGAAGCTCGCGCTTCATATATACCTCTATGACTCCTTGTGGAAGAATTTAGCATGAACATGTGATAAGCTTGTCATGCGATCACGGCAGCATTCCCTGCCATTTAATTGTAATAATTTTTATAAATAAAGTTTTTCAAACTTAAACAATTCATAGCATATCCTAATTCATTAGTTCTTCCAACTAGTTAGCTATATCCCTTCTTTGTTCCTTCCTTTTCTATAGTGGGAAAATCCCACCGTTTTCTTCTAATAAATGCAAGAAAAGGGTCCAAAACAAGGAACACGATGCCTAGTCCTAGAGCTGCAGGCATGGCTCCTTATCTGTATCAGCTTGAACATACCACACTTGTTCTTGGTGATCGCCGAGAGTTATAACTCAACGAGGCTTGATGCAGACATTAGGAGAGGGATGATGCCTGAATGCTTAGCGTAGCAATTCTTCATCTTGAGACAGGATGCACATTTGGTTAGTTTAGATGGCTAGAATTTACAACTTTATATATTCAATTAAATATAAGCAAGTACTTCGCAAATATGTGGTGCCTGGTGGGACTCTCTGAAAACTCTCGGTGGTCGAATACATTGAAGCCTATTTACTTACTGATGTCTTGCATACTTTTGTATATGCTAAACCTGTACGAAGTAATTTACATGTATAGTGCTAAAGAGATCATGATGATGGTTGTCTGGAATGGTGACTCATCGGGGTGTCCCATGAGCAATTCTCTCACCATTGCAGTTGTGGCAAGGGCAGGCACAGAAGACCGCAAGGAACCTTCTAAAAGCTCCCTCCTTTGCTTTTGTCCCTTAATCAGCCCCAAGTTGTCCTCATCTTTCTATCATCTCAAGCAAATGCAAAGATAAATGCGAGCAAACCATAAAAAGTCCCACCAATCATTTGCTTGTTCATCACTGCCGCCATTTTATTTTCGCATGCACTAATTATGCTGTTCAACTTAAAAACATGTCTTCTTCCAAGTTTTGATAGACATCATCTAGCTATCTGACAATTTACATTGGGCTGATCGCATGTTATAACAAAATATTTTGTAATGGTTGGAACAACAAATACAACCATGCATGTTGTCGTCCAAATAATGTAAAAGCTTCTAATGCAGCTTATGCTTTCCATCCTGCTGGAATCTCTCACATTGGTTGTTATGCACATCCATGCATATAAGAATGCCTTGATATAACCAGTATTGTTTTGCTTGGCTAATAAACAAAATTGCATCTCCCTGTTCTTGTGTACATCAATTGGCTTCTTTGCTTGATGTGGAATTGCCAGCTAATTTTGCCAAGGACTAACATGGGGGAGCATTTGCTTTAGCACCATAGTTTCTTTAGTGCTTCTTTAAGGAACGAGACACATGCAACAAAGTAGAGCCAAACATCTCTTTATATGCTCTTCCACCTCAAGTCGTTCCTCTGGAACGTCTCTTTTATGGATTCTCTGCTGCATAGAAGCAAGAGAAAGGCTAAAGCTAATGTGCCCTGAAGGTAAAGGGCAAGGGAGAACATTCCATCTCCACACATTTGGAGGGGAAGGGGAGGAGCTTTTGCTTTTCTTTGCTTTGTCATCGTGTCCCTGCGTGGTTTTGTGTGTGTGGTTACCACTAAATCCCTCTCGAGGGGGCTTTAGCTGGGGCTTTGGCAGGGCAAGATTTGGCAGTCAAAAGGCAGGGGTCTGCACGCTGGAAATGATACGGTTGTGGTGCCATTATTAAACTTAGCAGGAGCTGCTTAGTTGAGATGTTCTGTCGTCTTGCCACGACTGCATGCTAGTGCATGCTCTCATGCCTTTCCCCCATGCAGTGACCATAATTATTATACTACACCTATGTGTGGTTCTCGACCATCATATGGACCCCAGAAAGACGAGAGAGAGAGAGAGAGAGAGAGAGAGAGAGACTGTTGAGTGATGGAATGGCTAACCAGCTTTCCAAGGAGGTGTTTGTGGGTCACTGCTTTCGTAGTTGATAAGTTGAAGCATTACGTAGCGACCGTCAATGGCGCTCGTTGTGTCTTCAAGTCTCCCCAGTAATCCGTTTCTTTTGTGGTTCTAATTGAATGGGAAATGGCCTGAACAATGACTATTTAATCCGTACGTTTCCATGCAAATAGTTACTGCCTGCCCATCCTTTGAGCTGATAAAAGAGCTCAGTGATACGTAAAAAAAAGTAAATGACATGCTGGTGGATCTTGGCTAGGGCTTGTACCTAGATGTTGCCAAACGAGAGAGGCTGAAGCTGTGCCTGCAGGCTGCTGATCCCAGTGTCCACAGTGAAAAAAAGAGAGGAAAGATCTGTGGTCCATCACCTACATAGTAACATGCATGATACTACTAAATCGATGATGCTTGCGACATAAGTCACCCTGTAGCATCATCGATTGTAATGGACCTAGTTGGTCCCACATTGTAAGAAAGCATCGAAAATTCTTAATGAATTGTTCGGACTCAGTTCAACTTTTCTTTCTTTGAAAACTATATTATATCGAACATTTTCTAATTAAGGCTAAGTAAATGTTCTTTTTGTTCAGGTCAAACCTCTTTCAAGCACAAGAACTGAGGCAGAGAGGCATGAATTGATGAGCTGATGCAAATAGATGTAAATTGATGGGCTAAGATTTTTGTGAAGAATGATGGTGATGATCTAGCTAGCACTCGTTTCATTGAGGATATGAAATAGGTATGGAGAATAGAAGCACCCTGAGGAAAACAAGAAGAGAAAGAAGAGGAGGAAACAGTGGGCTGATCATGACCAAGATAGTAACCTCGTTTCAAAAATAAAGTATAGACTATATATGGCTTATTACAAAATCGTAGTTATTATATCCAGTCAAGTTAATTGGTCCCAACTAAGTTGGATTGCTGCTCATAAATATGCTTTCCTCATAAACTAAAGAATTTTTACAATATTATCCAATTCTGTTTTTCAAAAAGCATTGACAAATCTCCACCAAATTAATCCTTAGTTTAATAATCCAATGCCGGAACTATATAAACCATAAGATTCTAAATTTTATGTGGGCATTTTTCCCAACTTGAAAGAAAGGTAGATATAATCATATAAAAAACCCTAAAATTTATCTCATGAAACAGGATATTTTAGCTGCAAGTTTCTAGATTATGGAAGTCTCTATGGTGTATTCCGAAAAATTAAAAATCTTTAGCTATCCAATTGTGGCACTGTTTAATTCACCCATCTAGAGCGGCACCCACTCACACCCACTCACTCGTATCCGGGAATCGCAACGTGAGGGGTCCACGGGTCGGTGAGTCCACGACTCGGTGCGCTTTAGAAACAAGCGTATCTAAAATCTTAATTATATTATATATTTCCTCTTTTTTCAAATACCGAATTCTTTTCTCAATCACCTTCGCTTGACAATTTCCACTCTCTCCCATACTTGATTCAGCTGACGGTCAAAAAAACTGGCACCACCACACGATGAAAAATGGACGGCTGTTGGTAAGGCCGCTTTCCTCCCTAATTGGAAGCAACTCCTCCCTCTTCCCGCAAAAACACATCCACCACCCCATTTCCCTCCAAAACTCCACCTTCCTTGCTTCAATTCTTCAGCACTACATCAATTCCAGCTCCCCCTCCCATGGCCAAACCATCCATGCTCAAATCCTCAAAGCCGGGCTCCGACCCAACACCAATGTATCCATCAAGCTCCTCATCCTCCACCTGAAATGTGGTTCGTTGGCCAACGCACGCAATATGTTCGATGGAATGCCCGGGCCAACTCTCTCGGCCTATAACTTCATCATCACTGGTTACTTCAAAAAAGGCCTTGCCAAGGAATCACTTGAGCTTGTTAGAAAGCTTGCCTTCTCTGGTGAAAAGCCAGATGGTTTCATCTTGTCGATGGTTCTGAAACTCTCCGCGACCTTGGTTTTGCTAAATCTTGCGAGGCAGGTTCATGCTCAGATTATCAAATTGATATGCCAGTCGGATGATGTCCTCATTGCGGCTCTGATCGATTCATATGTGAAGAATGGGAAGGTCGGTTATGCTAGGGGCGTTTTTGATGCATTGTCGGAAAGGAAGCTTGTGTGTTCCACTGCATTGATCGTTGGGTATATGGATGAAGGTTCTTTCAGAAAAGCAGAAGAGATTTTTGACAGCTTGAGGGAGAAGGATACTGTGGTGTTCAATGCTATGATTGAGGGGTACAGCAAAACATTGGATACTGCTGAAAATTCGCTTGAAGTTTATAAGACAATGCAACAATTGAGTTTTCAGCCAACGATTTCCACTCTTGTGAGCATAATTGGAGCTTGCTCTCTGTTGTCAGCATTGGAGTTTGGACGGCAGGTGCATTGCCAAGTCATCAAGATTGGTCTTTTTTCCCATGTAAAGTCTGGGAGTGCACTCATAGACATGTACTCTAAATGTGGTAGAGTTGAGGATGCAAGGGATGCCTTTGATCACATGCCTGAGAAGAATGTATTCTCTTGGACTTCAATGATTGATGGATATGGGAAGAATGGTATTCCATGCAAAGCTCTTGAACTTTTCTATGATATGAGGAGAACTTACAGTGTTAAACCCAATTATGCTACATTCTTGAGTGCTCTATCGGCTTGTGGGCATGCAGGGTTAGTATCAAGTGGCCAAGATATTTTTGAGAGCATGGAGAGGGACTATTCACTTAAGCCAAGGATGGAGCACTATGCTTGCATGGTAGATCTATTGGGGCGCAGTGGGAATCTGCGTGAAGCATACAACTTTATTAAAAGGATTCCTGAGAGGCCAAGTTCTGATGTGTGGGCAGCATTGCTTGGAGCATCTAGGCTTCATGGCAATTTGGACATGGCAGATATTGCAGCAAAAGAGGTGTTTGAGTTGAGCAAAGATTGGAGACCAGGAGCTTATGTTGCTCTCTCCAACACGTTTGCAGCTGCTGGGAAATGGGAGGGTGTGTGCCAAGTGAGGGAGTTGATGAAAGAGAGGGGGGTCTCTAAAGATACTGGTCGTAGTTGGGTTGGAACAGACAAAGGTCTGTGTGGCTTCCATGTTGGTGAACTAATATGATTTTGTATTGGAGGAAAAGAATTTGGCTTCAAATAATCTGTTGAGAGAATCTGTAAGCAAAGTAGAATGATTCTCAGTGTGGATACAAGAGAGTTGATTTTGTAATACTACATTGGGACAATGATTATATGACTTTGGCCTGTTAAAAAACTCGACTTTTCGTCAGCTGGTAGTTCTTTCATCTGGAATGGTTTCAATTCATTGTGTAAAAATTCTATACCACAATAATCGTGAGAAATGTGAACAATCAAGCACCGAACACAGTGAACTATTGTGGCAATGGATGACAGGAAAGGGTTCCAGGCCTTCAACCACATATTTTGTGGTTAGTATTCAAGGTCTTCCTTAAAATAGCTTATGTCTCTGCAAAAAGTTATAAAATCTTCTCAAAGGCTCTGAGATGATCCATTGCTGAAGTAGCTGCTCTTGTACTTGCCTATATCCTGCATTCCTCCTGAGCTGAGTAGTTGGAATTATGAGATGATATTATCTCCAGAACTCCTCATCATCTGACGGTCAAAGTATCAAGTCATCACAAGGTATGTTTGACCTTCAGTACCATGAAGATTAAGAGTACTCAAATCAATTACCTCATAAAAATCTCTAAGCCACACCTAGCTATTCAGTTTTTCCCCATCTCACCTCTTCATATTTCTTTTCCCAAGTGTTAGCATAAAATCTTGATTGATGACGCATGGTAAAAAGAAATGATCATGGTATGCATTATTCCTCTTCTTTTCTTGTTAGTGACTTCATCAATTTATTGTTACATAAAAGGATCTTGGTGTTTCATGTTGCCTTCTGGACATCTGAAAACTAATACTCTTGGTTGGTGCCTGATCTTTTTGTATTTCTCATTCCTCTTCTTCCTTGGTTAATGGTATTTGTAGATTGAACAATATTGGGTGGCCATTTGAGTTAAGCTGCTGTTACTGTGCTTGATTTATTCTCCATCTTCTAGACTAAAACTGATGAAAATAAAAAATGCACTAACCTTTAAGTTACCACTAAATGTAGAAAATAAGTGTATTTGAGGCAATTTGTTACATTCTATCAGTTTTTTTAATCACAACTAAGAAAGGAGTGCCCATTATTGAGGGGAATGCACTCCTAAACAAGAAGGCAGAGGCTTGCTAGAACAGTACCCTGATTCATTATATGCAGATATTAGAATCTGCGAGGTTAAGGAAAATTATAGTTACTGAATTGTGGAGTTCACCTGATGTAGCTTCCTATACTGTACTTTGCATTTCTTAATGAGTTTATTTTTTATTTTGGGAATATATCTTGTTCAATTTATTAAGATAGGCTCTAGAAAATTTTAGATAGCTTTGACTGTAGTTTCACTTCTGGATTTTGAAATCATGGTCTAGAAATCTGTAGCTTTGGAATAAGCTGCTGGGTAGTGTGAACCTGAAGGGCTTATGATATGTTTTTTTCTGTAGGTGAGACCACAGAGGAAGAGATGATAAATTGCCGAAAGTAGTTCAGTTCATACAACATTGCAAGGCAACGAAAGACACTTGATCAATGTATGAACTGCTGTTGCCTATACATCTATGATAATGATGAAGATGTGAACTGCTGTTGTATCATTCAATTTATCCGATGATTTTAGTCTATTGTCAAATTGTAATGTGATGCTTAATAAATAAGTGTTTTTTTTTTTTTGGCTTATGTTTTATGCCATCATGGTTTTGCATTAATTTGTACGCTTTAAGATGGATACAATCTCGATTTTGCAAATTGTGGAAATGTATAGTGAATTGCAAGATTTGTTCCAGTTAAGGGGTTCTTAAACAAATTGCTATCAGGATCAAAATCCTTATCTTATCGAGATTGAATACATGGCTAAAAGAGGATTAAAATTTGTGCCGGAAGCTTTGAAAGAGAGAATCCAATGCAAATCATAGGGAACGAAGAAGGTTATGATTATGGCTATGATTAGTGATGTACATTTGGTTTTATTTGTTTGTTGTCTAATATGTGTCTATTTATCCCATATTAATGAAAATTCTCTCTCAAGGTCATTAGCATGTACTTGGAATTCTGGGATAAATTACAGAAGAAGGTAAGTTATGTTATAACAAAACTAAATTTAGCATTGATTTTTTGTAATTTTCATCATATAGCCCCTTCAAGGAAATAGTGAATTAATTATTCATTTGCTGGAGTAAATCATGGTGCTTTACAAATTTATTCAATAAGAACTAATTCATTTCGGCCGAAAGCACTACCAAATTATGTGTTTTACCATGTCTTAGGAGTATCTGGGTAAAAAAAGTAACTTTCCGACAAAGCTCAAAACAGCTTTTTCGGAAAGCTCTAAAATGGAGCTTCTCTCAAAAAGTTGTTTTCAGCTTTCTGAAAAATTTAAAACAGCTTTCTGAATTTTTTACCAAATACTCTTTTTCATCTAAAAGTGCTTTTGGAAGGCCAGAAAGTACTTTTGGACTCTCAAAAAGCTCCTCCAAATGGGCCTTAGTATCACTCTTATAGTCTTGCTCTCCTTCCCTTCCCATAAGATTTTCCATTGTTTCAAGCTGTTTCTCAATGTTCAGTATGAACTGCAGTCCACTCAAAACAGTGACTGAGCCCACAGGTATGACATGTGATTTTTATATACATTCCATACCAGCCACCTCAATACATAATGACAATGCTCAAATATCTTACTGTTCTTTATTTTCTTCCTTAGCTGAAGACTTTGCATGATTCTAACAATAACTAATTAATCAATAATTATTCAACTATGCACAAAATCTATGACATCCTCCTGGATTATTCATGGCTGTTTAAGTAATGCATGCAAATTATAGTTTACTAATGATATATGTCGCAGGTGATAGATGTTGATTCTGTTGAATTTCTAAGCTATCTTTTTGGCTTTCCCAATCCATGTCCCATGGTTTTTTTTTTTTTTTTGGCATGAAAAAGATTTAAATTTATTGGTATCTAGACAAATTTGATATAAATATGAGACTCACACAGGACCATTCTTTATGTGAGGGGTGGGGATTTGGACACAATCCCAAACATGTGGCCACGGCAAGACCAACCGTTTCCTATCGATCAACACGCGATCCTATCATCTCACTCATCTCTCATTTCTCCCATAGATAAAAAGAAATCTAAAGAAGCTCATCTCCAAACTTGCGGAGAGGAAGCTCCATCCATTCCCATGGCTTGCACCACTCTCTCAGCTGCTGCCGCCCCTTCTCAGGTAACAACCCGATCCCTCCAAAGAATAAGAAAACCTAACCCAGTTCTTGGACGGAATTCTATGCTCTGCTTCACCATGCCCATTTATTTCTAAAACTTCTTCTGTCCTTCTTTCAGTTTAGCTGTTCTGTTCTTCGAAAAATTGAATCTTTGAACCATCGTCCAGTTCTTTATGGAGACGAAGACAGTATCAAAGATCCACTTTACGACATTATATGCTCGAACAGTTATATATTCTTCTTCGTTTTCCTTTGTAGCAGCTTTGCTCTGGGAAAAATGGGGCCTTTTCACCATCCCAAGCTCTTCTATGCAAGCCTGAGAAAGGGCTGTGCTTGGGGAGGGGGAGGATTGGGAGGATCACTTGCCAGGCGACGAGCATTTCTGCAGACAGAGTGCCAGACATGGGCAAGAGGCAGCTGATGAACCTTCTTTTGCTGGGAACCTTGTCGCTGCCCACTGTGGCGATGTTGGTCCCCTATGGCTCCTTCTTTGTTCCCCCTGGGTGAGAGCCTCATGTTCTGCTCCACTTATTATCTGCAATTATAATGGCATAAAATATATCTGGCTCTTCCTCAATTTGCATTTATATGTCCTGCTAAATGTTTCTCCTTTTACTGTGCCACCAGAAGTTCAAATTTATCATGAGTTACATTTCCAACTATAGTTATTTGTATTTATATATCAAATTTGAATGGAATGGCCATTGTATTGGCCGCTAAATCTTCATTTTCTACATTTTTGTGCTTTTGTTCTTGGCTCACTGATTGTAATTACATAATTTGAATACACTTATGGATTATGACATTTTCTACAGTTCGGGAGGAGAAGGTGGGGGAGTCGTTGCAAAAGATGCTCTTGGAAATGATGTTATTGCAGCTGAATGGCTTAAAATTCATGGTCCTGGTGATAGAACACTTACCCAAGGGTTAAAGGTAGGGTTTTTTTTTCCCATCAATTTCATGTGAGAAGGATTTTCTGATGCTATAAGCCATTCATGAAATGAATGTTGGTTTTATATTTCATCATTATGGTGCTAAGTGTTGTTTATATACTTCTAATATATCATCTCTTGCACTTTACCCAGAAATACCGCAAACTTCTATCCTGCTTTTCATTTAACACAGAAAGTGTTGACCTGCTTTTGATTTGAATCAGTTAGGAAAGTTGATATCGCTTGAGATATTGAAGAACAAATAAGTAGAAAGACATCTCCCTGTACAGACTATGCTTGCTGGAATGATTCGATCTTTTTTTCTTTTCTAGAATTAGCTATAGAGATTTAATTTCATGACCACAACCCCATGTCACCGTAGTCCTTTTCATAACCACCGTTATAGATTAGATTTCAGAATCTAGTATTCTTCCTTAATTTCCCGCATTGTCTTCCTTAGCTGATGAGGATTGTAGCATTCACACGAATTTCATAGTTGGTCTTTCGCATATCATTTACTCCGTAAAATATATTGAAAATTTTTTATGTTAAATTGTTGGATACCTCTACAGTCTGAAGGTAAAGAAACTTTGACCCTGCCAAGATATTCACTTTCAATGAGAGTTTCAAATATACCAGTTGACTCATCTTCAATTCTGCAGGGTGATCCTACTTATCTTGTCGTGGAGAATGACAAAACTCTTGCAACCTATGGCCTAAATGCTGTCTGCACCCACCTTGGTTGTGTTGTTCCATGGAATGCAGCTGAGAACAAGTTTATTTGCCCTTGCCATGGATCCCAGTACAACAACCAAGGCAAAGTTGTAAGAGGGCCTGCACCATTGGTAAGGCCATCTGTTTCTTCAGTTTATCGACAATCCTGTTATTTGTTTATGATTTCTCAGTTTTTCAGGTCATCACGTAGTTTATATCATGCAACTTAGTGCATAATTCATTTGATAATAAACAATCAAAGGTACCTTAACAAAGACTCAGTATTTCAAGGAATAACAATATTTGACTGATCAAATCTGCATTCACAAATCTTTTTTGAGAATGTGCATTTGAAAGTATCAAATTTCTGTAAAATATATTTTATAAGTTACAACCCAATGGATTTCCTCACAACATGTGTACTAAATTATATGGAACTTACAAATTTTAACCTCTAAACTTCTATTGAAAAGTGAGGTCTATAATTTTGCCTTGATAAGATATAGTTTCAATTATGATTCAGTTTCAACCTTTTATTGGTAAGAAGCCCGTACTTATGTTCTGAAAAATAAGTAGTCAATCATTTTTGGTCATCTCAATCTTATAATTGATAGCTTCCTAACTCTTTTGACATAGGATATGCTTCTGAAAGCCATTAAAATTGAGCTCGAGAACCATTAAAATTCTGAAAATTGAGCTTGTTTGCTACATTGCCGTCATTTTTTCATCTCTAGTCTTTCGCCTTTCCTTTATTAAGATGCATTTGATAATCTATTTTGCCATGTACTGAGTTTGATTTTGCTTGAAACAGTCCCTGGCTTTGGTTCATGTGGACATTGATGACGGAAAAGTTTTATTTGTACCATGGGTTGAAACTGATTTCAGAACAGGGGAAGATCCATGGTGGGCTTAAACTCTCTACAAAACCTCTACATTTTCATTTGGAGAGCAGTTTGTTGTATCTACTTTCAGAAAAAGAGACAGATTGTTGTATCAGCTTGTCTTCTAAAAAACTCACTCGTATTTTTCTCACCAAGTTATATAGCCTTGTACTAAGGAAGAAATATCTGAACATCTTGAGTAATATGAGACCTCAAATTGAGATAGGTCATGATTATCCTATATCATTGGTTTATTCTATTTAATGTGTCTCTCAATACTTTCTTGTTTTAGCTTACAAGTGGTCAGGATTGCAGTGCTGTAAATATAATGGCACTTTCCGCTTGGAAACTAGTGTTTGCCTTTTTCTTTTCGAGAGAATTCCAAGTGTACTTTTTAAAACAATTAAAGTCTTCCTTATTTTTACTTTCATTTGAATGTAAAGTCATTCTGAGATATCATTAAAATCCATGTTCATTTTCCTTGAAGGGATAATCACACTTTATGTGATTTATGTATTTGAATGACATCGGTTCATGTCATTGAAGCTGTTTACTTGGTACAGTTGCAAGCAGAGTTAAGACTCTGATTTTTGGAAAACATTTTTTAGAAAAAAGAAAAGGGGGATGGGGAATAGTTATTATAAGCTGGCATGATATATTTGTGGGTATAAACTCTTCAATTAGGAGTGTGGTTTATGTCACTACATGGTGGAAAGAAAGAGTTTCTGCTACAGCTTGATGAGTTTACTATGCACATTCAGATGATGAATCAAATGTGTGCGCCATATGCCATGAACCCTGCATACTCTGCAGGAAGCTCAAGTGTACTATGAACAATATCAAGATGCAGCTGACTTGAATATGGCCTTATTTATT
Source organism: Phoenix dactylifera (assembly GCF_009389715.1). NCBI lineage: Eukaryota > Viridiplantae > Streptophyta > Magnoliopsida > Arecales > Arecaceae > Phoenix > Phoenix dactylifera. Next base: position 272,990 of record NW_024067773.1, on the reverse strand, counting down.
CCTCCCTCCATTTCTATTATGGACAAAACACCCCAATGGGCAATTAGTTTTTCTGAATTTTTGTTATATTCGAATAAGATAGAAAGTAATCGAGCGTGCTAGTTACTTGATTGTGATTCTCTTTCATTCTAGTTGTTTCCTTCTCTTTATTTACATTTTTTTATCATGACTAAAATTCTTTAAATCTAGGAAAAAGAAATTTCATGGAGATAACCTTACAACAATCTCTTGGCACATATCTTAAGGAAACATTTTTGTATCCATGAAAATAAATCGATGCATGTAAGGAGTATTGGATATGTATGAAAAGAAATCGATGCATGTAAAGAGTAGTGGATATGTATGAAAGGAAATCAATGCATGTAAAGAGCAATGCGTATGCATGAAAAGGAAACCGATTCAAGTAAAGAGCAAGGCATATGCATGAAAGGAAATTGACACGTATAATAAGAAGTGGATATGCATGAAAGGAAATTGACACGTGCGAAGTGTAGGGGACTTGCTTGAAGGGAAATCAATAGGTGTAAAGAGTAGTGGATATGCATGAAAGGAAATTGACGCATGTAAAGAATAGTTGATATGTATTAAAGAAAATCGACGCATGTAAAAGATTGCGTATATGTACAAAAAAATTTTGATACGTGCAAAGAATAGAGTATGCATGAAACAAAATTGATGCATGTAAAGAATAATGAATATACATTAGAGGCAATTGACGCGTGTAAAGACCAATGACTTGCTTTATTCTGCCAACTTTTTATAAATACGAAATGTGTTTTCAAGAGAACATGGAAAGGTAAAAATGAAAAAGAAGAGAATGAAAGCAGCTCCATCAATCTAGAGATAAAAGGATGGTTCATCAAACTTTTAGGTCTTGCATCTCACTGATTAGATTTATTACTTTATTTTTTAATTTTATAATTTTCTCATATTCTATTATATTTTGAATGTCTTCATCTTGCCTATTCTTTTCAAATATTTCTTCATAACTATTTTCTATGTATGGTTGTGCTCTCTTTGACAAGAATATCTATCATAAATTTATTTTTTTATGCTTCTTCTGATGCATAGTAGTTCATCGTAAGAGGAAGCTGAAAAATTGCTTGGGATGTTATTGTGTGCGTCATTTTCTTTACATACGCAGTCACGATTGTCTGAAAATTATGCCAAATCTCGCCAGGAGGATAAGAAAATAGTTATTTTCGATAAAGCCCCCAATTAAAATACATCAGAGCATTGTGATGAACTTTGAAGTTTCTTGTGGATAAAAAAATAATCTTAAAAGATGTTAGTACTAAAATAGATGTTTGTTTTTTCCCACAAAAACATCATGAATATATATTATTTCACTTGATTCTTGTGCACGCATGTGACCGACATCTATGAAATTTTTTCCTTATATAATTCAAACTAATATGATATTTTGGGAGCTTAATTTTTTCAAAAGCAAATAACTGAGATTTCTTTTTTCTTTTCAGAGAAAGATCCAATAGAAATAAGAAGACATGCAGCACGAGGACTTCTCAGAGAGTCACCCATTATAATACTACTCTGTGCTCAAGCAGGCCCAAACATAGAGTTCTAACAGGATCAAATGTTCTAATTTTGGTAAAATCACAGCCTCCCAATTTTATAACTCTTCCATATCTTTTAATTTATTGAGTTATTGTTCAATTTTTGGAAAAGAAATGTTTGCCATTGTGCCATGATGCTTTTTGTTTTGTTTGTTGTTTGCTTTTTATATGAAAGGGAAAAGGCAAAGAATTACGTGGAGGAGGTCCCGGCGCTGGCAATGAGATTGGCCGGAGCAATCACACAAGGGCCGGCGCCGGGGACTGGGGGCTACGCGGAGACGGCATTGGGGGAAGTGTCAGATATCTTCGCTTGCATACTGTAGTTATGGAGAACGCTTTTCTATACTGCAGAACTGGCGGACCAAAACACCTCAACAAAATTGCTCCTCTAGAAGAGTGCGTAAAGGAATTAATACTGATAGGGAGGGAACAAACTCCACTGGAGTTATCTTCTTCTACACTGCTGCTGTTCCCTCAAATTGGGCATCGCCATCGTCAATACTCTTGTCCATATGTTCAACAAAGTGATTACACTACTGCCAAATCTTTCACTCAAAAAAATAAAAAAAAGTTCTCATGATCATTTAATACAAGAATTGTATTATAAAATTTGAAGAGTTGCATTACAAAACATCATCAGCTTGTTCTTTCTCCTTTTGTGGAACAAATTGGCTGGCTCAACTAAAGAACAGGGAGAAAAAAAAAAGAAACCTGAAGCACTGCACACAGCATCGAGATGCTAAGAGCGGAGGGAGATCATGGGGTCAACAAGATTCTTACCACACATGGTAGAGATATGGTGTATGGTATAAAGTACTTATTCACTTCTGACTGGTCATACAAGAAGATATAGCTTTTTTGATCGGAAAGATAATAATATTTAGTTCTTTTTCAAACAACTAATTGTGTCAATCTACGTAGCACAAAAAAAGATAATATTTACTTCTTTTTCAAACATTTAAATTTCACTTGGGATGATATATGTTTACTTCAACCATCTGAAATTTTCTCTATGCATTGTATTTTCTCGTTTCTCTTTTTTAATTACATAACTTATTGTATTTTATACATTATTTATTTTTTCTATATAGACACATGGGTCAATATGTTGGAGCTACTAAACGAAGTCGAAAATATTAAATATTATTTGAGCATAACTCTATTTTTTATAATTCCTTTTCTTCCTATCGTTCAAACAAATAAGAAAATTGGTATCCTTATATTCTTCCTATTTTAAACATATTCTTCTTTACAAACAAAATCAACTGTATACATAAAAATGATATTTAAGGATATTTGATAACCATGTGCTAGTACAACATTCGTCATTCACAAAAAAGAAATGGCTCATGCCAAGAATCATGACTGGTAGTATCTAAATATATATCTGGCATCTTCTTTGAAAACAAAGAAAATTAAAAGTTTAATTATTAAGAAAAGAACTTTTAGGAATGCAACAATGATTTTCCCGTGCATGGTACATAGAAGGAAACTATTGAACGGAAGAAGTCCTAATTGGCATTATTTAAATTTAGTTTTAGTGCTTTCTTTGACAAGTAAATAAAATATTTTAATTAATAAGAAAAGAAATATGTGGGAATGCTGCACTGGTTTGCCAACACATAGAATGAGAAAAGCCATATTTCAATATGCATGAAAGGAAAACGTCATGGCCTAATTTAAGTTCATTTCTAGCATATTCTTTGAAAAAAGAAAGTAAAATATTTTAATTCATAAAAAAAAATAAGGAATCCGACAGCGATTTGTCGGTGCACAGAACAAGAGAGTTGCATTCCACCGCGCATCAAAGGGGTCTACCATCGTGTCCCCTGATCGCTCATCCACATCTCTTCAACCCATTAGAGAGAGAAGATAAAGAAGTAGAAAGAGGAAAGAGAGAAGAAAAAGAAGAGAAGGTCTTCCCTTTTCAAATTGGGGAGACATATCTCTCCCCCTCCCTCCCAACCGAAACTAGAAGAGCCAATAGACGGTGGCCCACAGTAGTCCCGAGCATGAGCCATTGCCGACGATGGTCGGCAACCCAAGGAAAAGAGAAGGAAACAGGGATGGCCATGTTTCATGCTTTTTTGGCTCCTCTCTGGCCCAAAACAAGTGGCGACCCCGACCATCAACCTAAGATTCTAAGAGGAAGAAGAAGTTTGATCCCTTACCTCAGTCTGGCGAAGTTTCAGTGACCCTTCTCAGCGAAAATTGAAGGAGAAACCTAGTGAAAAGGCTAAGGAATCGAAGGTGATTCTTGCGATTTCTGGTGGAGTTTGTAGGAGGGAATGAGTGCTCTTTGTAGATGAATCCCATGGTCTTGTCGGTCTTTGAATTGCCATGAAACATTGGGTTTCTAGTGCAATTGAGGAGGAAGAAAACTTCCAGCCGGAGTCTTCCTTCTCGCCCCCTCATGTGCATGGCACGTTTGGAGCCCAAGAGCCCTAGCCTTTTCAAGCCCACTAGCCTAAAGAGCTAGGTTATTACATTCCTGAGATTACAAAAAGTTGAAGGCGCTTGACTTTTATCTCTTCCTTGAGTTCTCAAAGGGCCTCTCTTTCCGAATGATTGCTTTATTGTATTTTTACATAAAAAATGGTTTCAGTGTCGTAAGACCTAATCCTTCATGTCCACAATCCATACTGGATACTTCCTCATAAAGACCCAACAACTTATACTCTACTCATAGAATGCGGAACCGTCCTGAACCGGACGGTTCCGGCTTTAAAAACGGCTCTTTAGAAATAGAGGACCCCGCTGCGGTCACGACCTCCCCCCTCCCCCGGGGCCGCACCTTCTCCCTCCCTCCCCCGCTCGCTCTTTCTTTCTCTTCTCCTTCTCCGGCTTCAGCAGGTTTTCTCCCTGGGTATGGGCCTGACATGGCCAGTACCAACTTGTTCTGCCAAAAAATCAGTAAGGTGCCCGGTACCGGTTCCTCCGACCCTTACTCTACTATATGACTTGGGTCCAGAACATATTTTCTCAGCATCAATATATGGAATACACCACACACCCTCGGTAAAATTGATGGTAATGCTAATCGATATGCCACCCCTCCGACCCTGTCCAAGGCCTCAAATGGCCAACATATCTAGGTCTCAATTTACTGCGAACCCCAAATCTTATTACACCTTTAGTGGACGATAATTTGAAGAAAACATGCTCACCAACTTAAAATTCCAGCTCTCTCTCTTTCTATTATCCTCATAACTTTTTTGTCAGCTCTGAGCTATGCGAAGTTGTTCTCTTATTACTTGTACTTTATCTACAGTTTGCTGCACTAACTCTATACCAAAAACTTTTATCTCGCCTACATCATCCAACAAATAGGAGAGCAGCATTTCCTACCATATAATGCCTCAAAAGAGGCCATTTCAATGCTTGCTTATTATTGTAGGACATAGGCCCTTAGCATATCTTCTAAGATTTAAATCATCCACTCCAACTGTCCAATTTGCAGATGAAAAGCTGTACTAAAGTTCAATTTGGTACCAAGAATTTTATGAAGGCCCTTCCAAAATTGTGACACAAATCTATCGTCTCTATCTAACACGATGGTTACTGGGACCGCATATAGCCTCACAATTTGTATTATAAACAAACCTGTCAATTTCTCCAAAAAGAAATCAACCCCGAATGGTAAAAAGTGTGTTGACTTGGTCAACCAATCAATAATAACCCACATGACATCATTTACCTCGAGGGGTTTTAGACAAACTGGTCACAAAATCCATGATGATGTGCTCCAACTTCCATTGGCGAATGAAAAGAGACTGTAGTGGTCTAGCGGGTGACCGATGCTTAGCCTTTCATCTGCTAACACACTAAACACGAGCAGCATACTAAGCTATATCTCTTTTTTCCACCATTTTTTTTCTTATATCCCAATACATCTTAGTGCCTCTTGGGTGCACTGTACAGAGTTATGAGCCTCATGAAGAATCTTTTTCTTCAAAACTAGATCCTTTGGTACACACTCTACTACCAAACTTTAAAGAACCATCCTCATGTATCCGAAATACCGACTGGGCACTCGACTCTACAGCTTCTATGATCTTCTGTCACTCTGAGCCCTCTTTCAGAGACAATTCAATCCTCTCAATCAGAGTAGGTTGTAATGTGAGGGTGACAAGCTGAACCTTACATGAGATTTTGTTTAGCATCTTTGGACTAGGTCATAATCTTGGTTAGTCCAAAGCTGGAAAGATAGTTGCTATGAAACTTGAAATTAAGATAATAAGAAACGGATGATAAGACACATGAAACCGATGCTGAATAAAAGATTTTACTTGTTGGTATTTGTGTGATATATCCCCTTTGATAAGCCAGATATTTGATGTATGCATGCGCGAATATTTGTTGGTTTAATTGAGTTATATGAATGTTTGAAAAGAAGTTTCATAATTTATATTTTTATTTTAGTGTCACTTATTACTATTTTCAAACTATATTATTATATTCGTATGAATGTGAAGAGATTCTTACTAGGCTATAAAGCTCAGAACTCCTTTTTCTCTTTTTTCAAAGTTGCAAGTTACATAGTACTTGGCTATGGTTGAGATCACAGGTAAACGGATGAATAGATAGAGCATCCTTGTTACCGGTTGGATGAATGAAATTTATAATCTTAAACAAATTTTTTACTTGTTATGAAACGAGTTCATTTTTGTTCACGGATATTGAGGTTGTAATAAGTTTTTCAGACCTAGCATATTCTCTAGGGCCCTGCCCTAAGAAGTGTACGCTCGTATCATGTGGCTGACCCGGGTGGTGGGTTTGGGGCATGACAATTTAAGCTTCAAACTTATTTCTTCAGTAGTACTTGAATCTATATTTTACGTTGTTTAGCAATATAGAAATACTTTTTCCCTAACAATGTGGTTGCAACTGGTTCTTTAAGAAGCGGTTTCTTATTTGGTGCTTGTGCACCAATTGAACTTTGTTCATCTTCTCTCTTCTAATGATTTATCTATTTAATCCTTTGGCAATGTATGAATCTGGGATTTCTGCATGTATGTACCTGCTTGCTAGAAGGTTATGGTGGATGATATTTAGATATGATGGTATCTTTTTTGCATGCATGGAAGTGCAGTACTTTACGGTATGATGATTTTGTGATGTGTCATGTTCTTTTCTAAAAAAATAACCTTATGAGTGTTAATCTTGAAAATACATGTTTTCCTTTAGTTCTATTTTTTTAGGTAGGTTGGTTGTTGTCATTCTGTGCTACAAGATGCATTTGATGGTGTTGAGATATTTTTTTTTAGTGTTTGATAGGGTAAAATGCTTGGGTTATACAAACAACATTATGTATGTATGCATATAAATTTGGTAATGTTTGGTCGCTCGTGATAGTGATGTCTTTCGATCCATAAGTTCTTTCACTTGTTAGTGGAGTACATGTATATGTAGGTTTCTTACGGTCATTGTTGTTGAGTTAATTAAATTTGTACTCACATGGCGATTCCTTTATGATGCTTATCTCTCACTCCCTCTCTCCCTTTTTTGCAAGAATTTCTCCAAGTAGCTCCTTACATATATGTTCCTTTGTATATTGTTGGAGTCCTTTGTAAGGTATTCGTGTCTTTTGTTGCGTGCCTTTTTTTTTTTGATAGAATGTGATGCATGTCTCATTAGATATGACAAAGGTTGCAGTGGATTTCTATCTTCAAGATATAGTGGTGAAGAATTCCTGCTGGTTTGCTTTTAGAAACAAATGTGTCTTGTGAGAATTATTGGTGGTATGATTTTTTCCCATATTTCTGGACAAGGTTTTAAGCATTTGGTACGTTTTTTTTCTCCTACTCTTTCTTGATGGTTCATCTTAGAAGTTTGTTGTTTTTGGAACATTTTGGTTGCTGCATACCTATTTTTGCTAATGATATTATACAATATTCATGTGAATTTGACTATTGTGTTCGGGATTTCAGGTTTTCTAAGGTGTTGATGGTTCCAAATGTTGATGTTTTTTACTCCTTTACCAAATTAAAATGACAACGAAGAAATAACCATTCAGCTGGATACTTTCTTCAAAATATTAGTTGTCGATGGGAGTTATATTATGATTCTCTATTTTTTTTTTGTGTGTGTATGTGGCTGTGAAGACCCGAATTGGGCCCGTCCTAGGGCCCAACGAACTGAAGTCGGCACTCCTTGCCGACTTCAGTGGGTTCATCATGGTCATCTCCACGACGACCACGCCAGCCGAACGGCCAGCGAAAGCCCCGCCCCCTATTCTCTCTCTCCCTCTTCTCGTTAAAAAGAGGGTTGGGAAACCCTCAGAGGGACCCTATCCCTTCCCATCCCTCTAAAAATCTAACCCTTCATTCCCTCTTTTTCCCCCTTCGTGAGAGGATTGCCGGAGCACCGCCGCCGCCGGAGCCGCCAACGCCGCCGGGGAACCACACGTCGACGACTGGAGGTGAGAAAGACAACCTTATTTCTATTTTTATGGATTTAAGGGAAAGGAATGTGGGCATGTTAATCGGTTTTCATTTCCCCTATTTTGGAGAAAAATTTGTGGGATTCGGCCGGCCGACGGTGGCCGGCCGGGGTCAATCCGGCCGAAACAGGTTCGGCCGGAGGTGCATGAACGGGGGGCCGGGCCTTCCAGCCCCGGCCTCTCTCTTTCCTTCCTTTCTTCCTCCCTTTCTTCCTCTCCTTCTTCTCTTCTTCTTCTCGTCCGGCGCCGCCTGTGAAGGTGGGGTAGCCGACGGCGGCTGGCCGAGCGCCGCCGCCGAGGGCCACGGTCGGCCGCCGAGGGCCGACCGGAACCACCAGTTTTTCCCCCCTTCTTCCTTTCCTTCTTCTTCTTCTTCTTCTTCTTCTTCTCTTTCTTCTTCTTCCGCCTGGGTGTTTCTCCTTGCATCGAATTCCGTGCCTAAATTGTGAACCGGACTTGGACCGGGTTCAAACTGTGAACCGGTTTCATCTATGCCGTAAATAGGGTTTGATCCGAGTTTGAGTGAATAGGTTTTGGTTAGGGTCTGAACCTGAGTCAGGAATTTGGGTTAGCCTGATGTGAGTATAATCTGGTTCGCCAAGATTTGATCTAATCTGGTCTGGTCAGACCTAGTTTGGGTTGGGCTAGGGACCTGTTTGTGGGCTGAGTTGGGCCTGATTGGATCTGTGGGCTGGTTTGGGTTGGGCCCGAAATCTGATCTGAACCTGTTATCTGGTTTGGTTCAATTGGGCCTAATCTGTGTTGGGCCACAATTGACTTGGGTTTAAAGGGTTCTGATTTTAGGGTCTATGTTTGATCTTAGGGGCCCATTCTTGGGTCCATGAACTTAGGAGTTTAAGGGTTTGAAAAATTTTTTAAATTATGTTTCTTAGTTAATTAAATAATTAATATTTATGTTTAACCTGGGGTTCGTGAATCTGTGGCAGGGATTTTTAAGCGATCCCAGGTAGGTGACCTATTACTTTAAAGTAGAATTTTAACATGTATCTTGCATATATGGATGTTATGATTTACTATTGGCATTATGTATTAGAATTAAAATTAAGTATTTAATTTCATAAACTGTTATGCGCTTTACTGTGGGGAGTATGATTATGATTTTGATATATAAAGTTGATTTATTGATTTTCAAAATCCGCGTGACTATAGTCTAGACCCCGCCAATGGGATGATACGTTGGCCCTGTCGACTTGTACTGAGGAACTAGTTCCGACACCGCGACCACCGGTGATAGAATAGTGGCGGCACAGGGGTGCGTTTTGCTCTTCGGAGCGGCTCGGTGGAGCGTGAGTTTGGCACCAGGGGGTGCGGCACAGTGGTGCGTTGGCTCAGTGGAGCGGCTCTTCGGAGAGTTGTATTGGCACTTCGGTGTAACCATGCCACTGGGTGATGTGGCCGTAGTCATGCGGTTGAGTTATTTTGAGTCTCGGATTGGGTTTACAGATTATTGTGTGGATTTTTGGATTTATGTGTTTAGCTGCTTTTATATGCATTATGACATGTTATATGATGACTTTATTGCATGATGTCGCCTACTGAGCTGTTAGCTCACTCCTACTATTTACATTTTTTACAGGTGATGATATATGATTATGGGGATTACGGGACGGAGTGATCATGATGTAGTTAGCTAGTGGATATAGACTTTCTCTTTTGACTTATGTATATATGGACATTTGATCTGAAAACTGGAATTTATTTTTAATTAGTTATTAATAGTTGATCTGATTTATCTGCCTTGCGTGCCTGCGGGGTCCGCCCTGTAGGTGCGCGGCGTCTGCTCGCGCCCCGGGCCTCGGGTTCGGGGCGTGACAGATTTATTGGTATCAGAGCTTAAGGTTAAGGTATCTTAGGGTTTATGTTCAGGTGAGTATCAGTGGAGAATTATGATAGAAAAACTATCAGAGATTTGGTTTATAATCACTTGAGATTGTAACAAGAATGATATTATAATCTAAGGTTTAAGACCACTAGGGACTGTGGCCTTAGTGGCATTAAAGTTTGAGGTTTAAGCTTATTGGAAAATGTGACCAGTTGGAATCTGAGCATATGTTTAAGATCACTAGGGATCGTGACAGAAATATATCATAGCTTAAGGTTATGATCATTTGGGACATGATAATTAAATTCAGTGCTTAAGGTGTGAGATCACTGGGCATTGTGATAAAATGTATGCATCGGATTTGGTTTTCGATGAGTGTGGAAGGAAAGTATAAATTGTCTTTGATCATGATAAGAGAGGGTAGACCTAAGGCATGTATAGGAAGGTTAGCCTTGGCATATTAGTTATATCATGTTTAGATGTTGTGTAAGTGATCTGAAAGTTCAAACATGATATGGGTGCAGATGTAATAGTACTTTTGGTTTTGTTGGTAATTATTAGAGTGGAGTTTGTGCATGGATCTATTATAGCATTGGAGTGAGCTAAGAACGATTTTTCATAATATTAAAGCAAATTGTTCTTCGAGGTTAAATCTGTATATGAAATTATATTTGGTATTGACATGTTTGGATATTTTAAATAGATGTATTTCTATTGGTGGGTTAAATTTTTAGGGCTAGTAAGCAAATTGGTGGAGAATTCTAATTATTTGAATTCGCATGTTTGGATTGGGCTCCTGAATTTTCTTATAATTGTTGGAGATTATTGGATGTGTTAATCTAAAACTCGAGCCTAGATTTAAGATTTGAGCAGGGATCTTTTGTCATTGTTGATGAAGCCACTAATAGATGTCATATTGAGTAGAGACTTCGGTCATGAGATGCTTACATGAATTATCATATATAGCATTGTTGATGGATGTTAAGAATCTTGGTGAAGAAAGATCTGGAGATCGATAGAGTTAATTCCTACTCATAGTGGTATTGGCTCAACAGATCTAACCTATTGAATTTGAAGTAAATTCTGTTGGAAGGAAAATCAATGTAGATTTTCTAATTAAATTGCTAAGGGAATACAAGAATTACCCCCTTTAAATTAAACCTAGATATTTTTGGATTCTAAGAAGGTTGTGGAGATCACGTAGTGACCTTAAACTTGACTAAAGGATTGGGGGTTAGTTATGATAACTATACTCTATATAAATTGAGGACAAAAAGATCTAGAGGTTTTGCTCTAGTTCTACTTGGAAATTTGAAATTTGGAGTTTCTTAGTCTCAATGCAAAGTGATACTTTAGTCAGAAATTATTTTGTGACTTTAGAGAATTAAATTAATTAAATCAGGTGCGCAGCGGAAGTGTAGTGGTTTGAGTTATTTTGAAACCGATTAGAAAAAAAAAAAAATAATAATAATGATAATACCTTGATCTGAAGGGTATTATTATGGAACACTTGAGTTAGTTTCTAGTAGAGGGGAATGTTGTTGATTCTTTGTCTACTGGAAGTAGTTGTGGGCTCTCCTATTTTTGATAATTTTAAGAACAATTTTGGGGCATCTCAAATTTAGCGTTAACGTATTGATAGCTCTGTGATTAAGCTTGGGCCTGGAATGATTTAACATAGTTCTTCGACTCTAGCTCTGACATTGTTAATATACCTATTTGAACAGGTTTGCGGTTTTCCTAGGATAAAGGTTGATCATTTAATTACAGGCAAAGTTAAGAAAAGAAAAATGATTATAGAATATTAAGGATTTGATACTAAAGATTCTCCTATTTCTATTAAGCCAATTATGATCTCTGGGTAGAATTAAGAGAAATTAATTTCTTTGGGATATAATTATGACAGTTTAATCCAAGGTTGGGAGTTTGGAATTCTTTTGAAGGAGATCAAAAGAACTTACTACGTGTGGTAAATAGGAAGGACCAAGTTTTGAGGAGGCGCACGATTCTTTATGTAAAGGTGCAGTGGAGCAATCACAGTAAGAGAGAAGCTACTTGGGAGCTGGAGGAGGAGATGAGAGAGAAGTTTCCTGCCTTGTTCTTGGATTGAGGTATGTTTTAATTTCGAGGACGAAATTTCTTTTTAGTTGGTTAGAGTGTGAAGACCCGAATTGGGCCCGTCCTAGGGCCCAACGAACTGAAGTCGGCACTCCTTGCCGACTTCAGTGGGTTCATCGTGGTCATCCCCACGACGACCACGCCAGCCGAACGGCCAGCGAAAGCCCCGCCCCCTATTCTCTCTCTCCCTCTTCTCGTTAAAAAGAGGGTTGGGAAACCCTCAGAGGGACCCTATCCCTTCCCATCCCTCTAAAAATCTAACCCTTCATTCCCTCTTTTTCCCCCTTCGTGAGAGGATTGCCGGAGCACCGCCGCCGCCGGAGCCGCCAACGCCGCCGGGGAACCACACGTCGACGACTAGAGGTGAGAAAGACAACCTTATTTCTATTTTTATGGATTTAAGGGAAAGGAATGTGGGCATGTTAATCGGTTTTCATTTCCCCTGTTTTGGAGAAAAATTTGTGGGATTCGGCCGGCCGACGGTGGCCGGCCGGGGTCAATCCGGCCGAAACAGGTTCGGCCGGAGGTGCATGAACGGGGGGCCGGGCCTTCCAGCCCCGGCCTCTCTCTTTCCTCCCTTTCTTCCTCCCTTTCTTCCTCTCCTTCTTCTCTTCTTCTTCTCGTCCGGCGCCGCCTGTGAAGGTGGGGTAGCCGACGGCGGCTGGCCGAGCGCCGCCGCCGAGGGCCACGGTCGGCCGCCGAGGGCCGACCGGAACCACCAGTTTTTCCCCCCTTCTTCCTTTCCTTCTTCTTCTTCTTCTTCTTCTTCTTCTCTTTCTTCTTCTTCCGCCTGGGTGTTTCTCCTTGCATCGAATTCCGTGCCTAAATTGTGAACCGGACTTGGACCGGGTTCAAACTGTGAACCGGTTTCATCTATGCCGTAAATAGGGTTTGATCCGAGTTTGAGTGAATAGGTTTTGGTTAGGGTCTGAACCTGAGTCAGGAATTTGGGTTAGCCTGATGTGAGTATAATCTGGTTCGCCAAGATTTGATCTAATCTGGTCTGGTCAGACCTGGTTTGGGTTGGGCTAGGGACCTGTTTGTGGGCTGAGTTGGGCCTGATTGGATCTGTGGGCTGGTTTGGGTTGGGCCCGAAATCTGATCTGAACCTGTTATCTGGTTTGGTTCAATTGGGCCTAATCTGTGTTGGGCCACAATTGACTTGGGTTTAAAGGGTTCTGATTTTAGGGTCTATGTTTGATCTTAGGGGCCCATTCTTGGGTCCATGAACTTAGGAGTTTAAGGGTTTGAAAAATTGTTTAAATTATGTTTCTTAGTTAATTAAATAATTAATATTTATGTTTAACCAGGGGTTCGTGAATCTGTGGCAGGGATTTTTAAGCGATCCCAGGTAGGTGACCTATTGCTTTAAAGTAGAATTTTAACATGTATCTTGCATATATGGATGTTATGATTTACTATTGGCATTATGTATTAGAATTAAAATTAAGTATTTAATTTCATAAACTGTTATGCGCTTTACTGTGGGGAGTATGATTATGATTTTGATATATAAAGTTGATTTATTGATTTTCAAAATCCGCGTGACTATAGTCTAGACCCCGCCAATGGGATGATACGTTGGCCCTGTCGACTTGTACTGAGGAACTAGTTCCGACACCGCGACCACCGGTGATAGAATAGTGGCGGCACAGGGGTGCGTTTTGCTCTTCGGAGCGGCTCGGTGGAGCGTGAGTTTGGCACCAGGGGGTGCGGCACAGTGGTGCGTTGGCTCAGTGGAGCGGCTCTTCGGAGAGTTGTATTGGCACTTCGGTGTAACCATGCCACTGGGTGATGTGGCCGTAGTCATGCGGTTGAGTTATTTTGAGTCTCGGATTGGGTTTACAGATTATTGTGTGGATTTTTGGATTTATGTGTTTAGCTGCTTTTATATGCATTATGACATGTTATATGATGACTTTATTGCATGATGTCGCCTACTGAGCTGTTAGCTCACTCCTACTATTTACATTTTTTACAGGTGATGATATATGATTATGGGGATTACGGGACGGAGTGATCATGATGTAGTTAGCTAGTGGATATAGACTTTCTCTTTTGACTTATGTATATATGGACATTTGATCTGAAAACTGGAATTTATTTTTAATTAGTTATTAATAGTTGATCTGATTTATCTGCCTTGCGTGCCTGCGGGGTCCGCCCTGTAGGTGCGCGGCGTCTGCTTGCGCCCCGGGCCCCGGGTTCGGGGCGTGACAGTGGCTAAGCATTGTTTCTGGTTTAATTTCATAACTTTGTTATAGCCATGCTTCCTCTAAATTCTAATTGGTTCCTTGTGGCTAAAATGTTTGTTTCAGGATGACTTGAGATCAAGTGAAGTTAATGATCTTGTGAGCATCTACTCTTTTATTTTCTTTTAATACAAATGATATTTTATATTTTCTTGGAGGGAACTTTGAGATGGCTCTTGAGAAGCATTAGTATAGTTGCTTTTGGTTTAGAAAACAACCTATTGGACTTGTTTGGTCATTTCTTATAGGGCTTTCTGAGATGTAGTTGAGAGAAATCAACAGAATTAATTTTCTTGTCTCATAAATCGATGTTTCCTTTTTGGTTTTAGTTTGTTATCACAAGGTACGTATAATTTGAATTGGACAGATGGAAGCTATAATATATTTCAATAGAATTGGGTAACATGCTACTTGATCTTTCCTTTTCTTTCTAGTGTAAAGTCTACAATTTTATATTTTTTGGCTTATTTTGATTTTTTTTTGCATGGTTTTTTGAATTCTTGCAGATACAGAACTCTATAATTGCTTAACTAAGTGGATTTTTTGCAGAGACTTCAGTTGGATGAGTATCTAGCCTCTTTCAAATAATCTCTCGTTAGATTCTTTTTGATCTGTCTTTCGCATTGATCAGTGATATAAAAATATTTTTGTGCTTTTGGACTTGCAATTCAATTTCCTGAGATGTTATTTCTTGTTGATCTTTCAACTCATATTTTTATCATCTTCTGGACCCTACTAATATACAATAAATGATTTTCTTCTATGAAATAACATTAATTTTTTTTAATACAATTTATATTATTTATACATGTTTGAGTTGGACTTGGAGTTTTAAAATATGTGTTTGAATAC
This sequence comes from Phoenix dactylifera, assembly GCF_009389715.1. Taxonomy (NCBI): domain Eukaryota; kingdom Viridiplantae; phylum Streptophyta; class Magnoliopsida; order Arecales; family Arecaceae; genus Phoenix; species Phoenix dactylifera. The sequence continues at coordinate 257,909 of NW_024067773.1, read as the reverse complement.
AGGACATTTATATGTTCTGCTGTTTTTCCTATCATTTTGTTCATACCAGTGTAACAACTAAGTTGTTGAGAGGGGAGTAGTTTTTATTTGAATGTATTGTGTAGAGTTATATTTCTGTTGTTTGCTCTGCCTGCCTGATTAGTTTATGCAATCTTTTTAGATAGTTGTCTTTGTATTTTCTAGCTAATGACCTAAAAAAAAAATCTGCAAATTGCATCTAACGGGAGTCTATGTGATTAACTTTGTTTAATGCAGTTTTTTGATGGGGTTTCTATTGTTATATCAATAGATTAATGTATGAGAAGTGGTCTATTATTGGGCCCATTACTCCAATACATATTGCGTAGCTTCCTCCAAATATCTGCTATTATCTGTGTTCCAAGTTTCCATTAGATCTTTTTAGATTCTGTATTATGCATCAATATTTGTTTTTCACTATCTATATCTAAGTTCCGAAGGCAGATTTGGACAAATGCAGAGAATTTTTATGTTTTGCCACAGTACGAATCTCTTGCTACCTATCATGATTTTCATTTGCTCCCACAGTTATTTCTGTTGCATAGCTTATATTTTGTATATATATAAATAATGTTTATTATGTCATTGAAGTTTCTTCTAATTTATCAATTTGTGATAAAATTATGTCATGATATTTTTGTCTCCTATGGCTATTTATCTGTTTTTTATTATTGGAAATGGCAACTATTACTACATAGGAAGGTTTAGTGCTCCGTCTTTTTAAATTTGGAAAGGAGGAAGATTTTTAAAAAATGTTAAAAAATGAAAAACTACTAGAGATAATTTGAATATATATAAGCATATAACCTGTAGCCTATATTGTTTTACAAAATGGCAACTTTAAGTTCCACCTGTTAGATGGTTTGTCCAAAAGAACACTCAGTTTTTAGTAAGGGATGATGATTTTAGGATTTATAATGCATGCATCAGAAGCAGGAGAGTTAAGAAGGAAAATAAGTTTATAAGAGAAATGATAGATATGGACAAATTCCTCTCTTTCATATTAATTGTAAGAGCTCTTGCATGATAAAACTTTATAAATTTGAAACTATTTCAGGAAGGTTAGCTTTTGTAATTTTGAACTTTGAACTTTGTCATGCATGCTAACTGATCGAGAAAAAAAATTATTGGTGGTTGGAATATTCTTATTTGATGATATGTTACTCAGATTGTGCCATGCATGTAAGTTATTTAACAAGTAATTTAATGGGTTGGTCCATCTGAATTTACTTCCATAACTCTATTTTCTTTCACTCCAGGACAAGTGTACATATGATCGAATAGGCCTATCCTCTGTTCCATCCTTGATTGGTTTAATTCAGGATCTGTCACTGCCTCTCCCATCTCCTTATGCAGTCATTTCTTAGATCCTCTCTCTCTCACACACACAGATGATGATAACCACCCCTTATTGTATAATGAAATTATATTGCAATGCGAACTCTTTGGATTGGATAACAAATTCCATGTGTATAGAAAATACATCCTTTTGAGCTAAAGCTTTGATAATTCCGAATCTTATTTAAAAGCTTGTGTGGTAGGGTCGGATTCCAAAGTTGGATTCGTTCCATATTTTGGGTCGGATTTGGGTTTATTGAGTTCTAACCGATCCGATCCAACCTGACTTAGATTGTTATATGGATCAAATTTAGATCTTCTGACCTATTACCCCGCTCGAATCTGATATATTCATTGAACCAAGGTGAAGTGGGAAAGAGAGGTGGTTGTGTTAAATTGGTCTACCTTGTACGGTTTATTGTCTGAAGCCTTGATTAGAGTTTAGTCTCATATAATGGTGGCTTTCATTATTAATTAATTTGTTTCAAATAAATAGTATCATCATCCCCCTTTTTTGAACTGGTTTTATTCGTATGATATAGGAGATGTTGGGGCAAATAGATAGTTGAGTGAGATCCCTGACTTTTAGATTATAAATTAATGCTATGATTGACTATGAATAAGATCGTCTACATGACAAAAAAGTGAGAAAGAAAAAAGAGAAATAGGTTTAGCAAGAATTTATTAGGCCAAATATATATGTCGAAGAAGATTAAGATGCAAAGTTCAGGTAATAGGCCCACACCAAAGAAGAAGAAAATGAAATGTCTGGAATCATCAATTCTGTATCCGAAATAGACAACTAAAGGGACCAGCATGCAGGGTCGAGATAAAGAGATATTCATGTTTTATAATAAAGCTAGAATTTTCTTTGGTCCAAATTTAACTCTTTTATTTTAGAACTCCACGTGTGATCCGGATTTTATATTTTTTTATTATAACCCTGTCCCAACCCAAAAAAATTCAGATTGAGATCAATTCCGGATCACACACATGGAATGAAAAAAAGTACTTCAAACACATCCATAGTGACATTTCTCAGATTGATGTTGTGGATAGACTATCCAATAGTGACATTTCTCAAACACATCCATAAAGAAGCAATATAACAGCTAACAGTCACATGATAGGAAATACTTCAAACTTATCCATATCAATTGGCATGCCCCAGCCATCCATGACACTAGACGCCACTTCAACAGCCCAGAGCATGCATGGCAGTTGCTTATCATGGCATTGACCATAACCATTCAACTACTTGAAAAATTTACAATGTCACTTTTAATTTTGTTTGTTCCACATCGAACAACAATGAATGTTGCTCTCTATGCATCCCAAATGGACCAGCAAGAGAGGGGCCTACCTACAAAATCAACTTCCATCAACAACCAATACACTAGCGTCCAACACCAGTACACTTCGTATGCAAAACAAGGTTAAGAACCTCGTGCTCCAGGACTGAGCTAGACTAGATCTTGCATTTCAATACTTAGTAACCAACATCTACATATTTTCAATTCATACCATTAACTTGATCTCAGCGCCAAACACCAAACGCTAACGAGATTTCCTACTTGGTCAGCAAGGGGTTCAAGATACCAAGCCAAAGAAGACCCTCAATCACCAACCAACACGCTAGCATGCAAATTTAAAAGCCAAAAAATAAGCAATGCAAATTTAAAGCCAAAGAAGAAGCCCCTCTCACCTCACCCAGCCTCTGGGGAACTTTATTCTAGCAAAGCCTCAAGGTTTCAAATCCCAAAGGTCAGCTCAAAACACTTGCATTGCTCATCCTTGAATGGTTAGACTGGATGAGCTTGTCGATCGAACCATCTCCCAGCCTCCAAATTTGCATGTAGTTTGTGTGAATTATCAAAACTTTAGCTCAAAAAAATGTGTTTTCTATACACAAGTGAAATTTGTGATCCAATCCCAGGAGTTCGCATTGCAATATAATTTCATCATACAACAAGGGGTGGTCGTCATCATCTCTATGTGCTTTCATATGTGTGTCTGAGAGAGAGAGAGAGAGGATCCAAGAAATGACTGCATAAGGAGATGGGCGAGGCAGCGACCAATCCTGAATTAAACCAGTCAATGACAGAGCAGAGGTAGGCCTATTAGATCATGATTACACTTGTCCTGGAGTGAAAGAAAAACAGAGTTATGGATATAAATTCAGTTAGATCAGCCCATCAAATTACTTGTTAAATAACTTACATGCATAGCACAATCTGAGTAACATATCATCAGATAAGAATATTTCAACCACCAATCATTTTCTTTTTTCGATCAGTTAACATGCATCACAAAGTTCAAAGTTCAAAATTACAAAAGCTAACCTTTCTAAAATAGTTTCATATTTATAAAGTTTCATCATGCAAGAGCTCTTACAATTAATATGAAAGAGAGGATTTTGTCCATATCTATCATTTCTCTTATGTACTCATTTTCCTTCTTAACTCTCCTGCTTCTGCTGCATGCATTATAAATCCTAAAATCATCATCCCTTACCAAAAACTGAGGATTCTTTTGGACAAAACATCTAACAAGTGGAACTTAAAGTTGCCATTTTGTAAAACAATATAGGCTACAGGTTATACCCTTATACATATTCAAATTATCTCTAGTAGTTTTCCATGTTTTAACATTTTTTTAAAATCTTCCTCCTTTCCAAATTTAAAAAGCACTAAACCTTCCAATGTAGTAATAGTTGCCATTTTCAATAATAAAAAACAGATAAATACCCATAGGAGACAAAAATATCATGACATAATTTTATCACAAATTGATAAATTAGAAGAAACTTCAATGACATAATAAACATTATTTATAGATATACATATGTTTGTATGTATATATTAAATTAGTAAACCAAAGCCGCAAGTTCTTCGAAACTTATCAGCCACAAACTTCAACAAAATATAAGCTACGCAACAGCAATAACTGTTGGAGCAAATGAAAATCATGATAGGTAGCAAGAGATTCGTACAGTGGCAAAACTTAAAAATTCTCTGCATTGGTCCAAATCTGCCTTCTGAACTTAGATATAGATAGTGAAAAACAAATATTGATGCAGAATACAAAATCTAATAAGACCTAATGGAAATTTGGAACACAGATAATAGCAGATATTTGGAGTAAGCTACGCAACATGTATTGGAGTAATGGGCCCAATAATAGACCACCTCTCATACATTAATCTAGTGATATAACAATAGAAACTACATCAAAAAAACTGCATTAAACAAAGTTAATCACATAGACAGACTCCAGTTAGATGCAAACTGCAGATTTTTTTTTAGGTCATTGGCTAGAAAATACAAAGACAACTATCTTAAAAGATAACATAAATTAATCAGGTAGGCAGAGCAAACAACAGAACTATAACTCTACACAATACATTCAAATAAAAACTACTCTCCTCTCAACAACTTAGTTGTTACACTGGTATGAACAAAATGATAGGAAAAACAGCAGAACATATAAATGTCCTGTATTTAAACACATATTTTAAAACTCCAAGTCCAACTTAAACATGTATAAATAATATAAAGTGTATTAAAAAAAAAATAAATGTAATTTCACAGAAGAAAATCATTTATTGTAATAAGTGTATATCAGTAGGGTCAGAGGCGGCCCAATGTATTTGGGGGCCTAAGGCGAATTCACTAAGATAGACCTTTTAAATAATAATAATAATAATAAAAAAAATTTTAATAAGTATAAAGTACTTAAAAAATTTATTTAAAAATAATCCGTCGAGCTATTTTAGATACAAAATTATTAATCAAACTTTTGTACCCTAAAAAAAGCTTCGAAGTCATCAACCCAAGATAAGCTAGATATCCTCCTACAGGTTTACAACAGAAAGTTTCAAGAAAAATCTAACATAAAATTCTCCAAACTTCAAGAAATTAAGGAAAGAAGAAAAGGAAAAGAAGGGGAGTACCGATGAATGGGAGAATGATAAGAAAGATGTAGAAGCCGAGGCCGGTGCCGGAGGAGACAAAGAAGTGGGAGATGGGGCGAACAGAGACGACGGCGGCGGCGACTGCGACGGTGAGCAGCATCTGGAAGGTCAGGATGGCGTAGATCTTCCGGATGAACGCCCACCGGAGCTCCGGGCTCTCCAGCATCGTCGGGTACAACGCCTGGGGACCGGATTCCACGTCCCCGTCCTTCCAATATGGCGGGTGGTTCCACATCCCTCCCCTCCGACGATCACCGAACTCTCCACAACCCAAGAGAACCAGAGAAGAACGCAGCAAGAGCTAGGGTTTGCAATTGGAACTAGGATTTCTCTCTTCGTTCGTTCGTTGCGGAGGCTTAGGGTTAGGCATTGGGTTTTATTGTGGAGAGGGAGGGAATAGCCAGGCCTCGTCGTCGCCGCCTACTGCCTACAGATGTAAAAACTGTGGTGCAGCGGTGGGATGAGCACTGGGCAACGACGTAGCGGGGCCTTCTTCGAGCCGGGGGCCTTAGGCGACCGCCTCAGTCGCCTAAGGCTCGAGCCGGCACTGAGTAGGGTCCAGAAGATGATGAAAATTTAAGTGTGAAAGATCAACAAGAAATAACCTCTCAGGAATTGGAATTGTAAGTCCAAGAGCACAAAAGTATTTCCATATCACTGATCAATGCAAATGATAGATCAAAAGAAATGTAACAAAAGATTATATGAAAGAGACTAGATATGCATCCAACTGAAGTCTCTGCAAAAAAACCACTTAGTGAAACAACTCTGGAATTCTGTATCTGCAAGAATTCCAAAAACCATGCAAAAAAAAAAAATCAATATAAGCCAGAAAAATATAAAATCGTAGACTTTTAACTCTACCAATCTTAGAGGTTACCCTAGAAAGAAAAAGAAAGATCAAGCAGCATGTTAGCCAATTCTAATGAAATATGTTATAGCTTCCATCTATCCAATTCTTATTAAACGTGCCTTGTGATAACAAACTGAAACAAAAAAAACATCGATTTATGAGACAAGAAAATTAATTCTGCTGATTTGTTTCAGCTACATCTCAGAAAGCCCTATAAGAAATGACCAAATAAGTCTCGTAGGTTGTTTCTAAACCAAAAGCAAATATACTGATGCTTCTCGAGAGCCATCTCAAAGATTATATGAAAGAGACTAGATATGCATCCAACTGAAGTCTCTGCAAAAAAACCACTTAGTGAAACAACTCTGGAATTCTGTATCTGCAAGAATTCCAAAAACCATGCAAAAAAAAAAAAATCAATATAAGCCAGAAAAATATAAAATCGTAGACTTTTAACTCTACCAATCTTAGAGGTTACCCTAGAAAGAAAAAGAAAGATCAAGCAGCATGTTAGCCAATTCTAATGAAATATGTTATAGCTTCCATCTATCCAATTCTTATTAAACGTGCCTTGTGATAACAAACTGAAACAAAAAAAACATCGATTTATGAGACAAGAAAATTAATTCTGCTGATTTGTTTCAGCTACATCTCAGAAAGCCCTATAAGAAATGACCAAATAAGTCTCGTAGGTTGTTTCTAAACCAAAAGCAAATATACTGATGCTTCTCGAGAGCCATCTCAAAGTCCCCCCCCCCCCCCCCTTCACCCAAAAAAAAAAAATCACTTGTATTAAAAGGAAATAAAAGAGCAGATGCTCACATGATCATTAGCTTCACTTTATCTCAAGTCATCCTGCAACAAACAATTTAACCACAAGGAACCTATTTTAATTTAGAGGAAGCATGGCTATAACAAAGTTATGAAATCAAACCAGAAACAGTCCTTAGCCACATATACACACGCACACTAAAAAAAAAGAGAACCATTATATAACTCCCATCGACAACTAATATTCTCAAGGAAGTACCCAGCTGAAAGGTTATTTCTTCGCTGTGATTTTAATTAGGTAAGGAGTAAAAAACATCAACATTTGGAACCATCAACACCGTACAAAACCTGAAATGCCGAACACAATAGTCAAATTCACATGAATATTGTATAATATCATTAGCAAAAATAGCTATGCAGCAACTAAAATGTTTCAAAAACAACAAACTTCTAAGATGAACCATCAAGAAAGAGTAGGGAAAAAAACGTACCAAATGCTTAAATCCTTGTCCAGAAATTTGGCAAAAAATCATACCACCAATAATTCTCACAAGACACGTTTGTTTCTAAAAGCAAACCAGCAGGGATTCTTCCCCACTATATCTTGAAGATAGAAATCCACTGCAACCTTTGTCATATCTAATGAGACATGCATCACATTCTATTAAAAAAAAAGCATGAAACAAAAGACACCAATTCCATACAAAGGACTCCAACAATATACACAGGAACATATATATAAGAAGCTACTTGGAGAAAATCCCGCAAAAAACAGAGAGAGAGAGAGAGATTGGCATCATAAAGGAATCACCATGAGAGTACAAATTTAATTAACTCAACAACAATGACTGTAAGAAACCTGCATATACATGTACTCCACTAACAAGTGAAAGAACTTATGGATCCGAAGACTTCAATGTCGCAAACGACCAAACATTACCAAATTTATATGCATGCATACATAAATGCAATTTGTATAACCCAAGCATTTTACCCTATCAAACACTAAAAAAAATCTCTCAACACCATTAAATGCATCTTGTGGCACAGAATGACAATAGCCAACCTACCAGAAAAATTAGAACTAAAGGAAAACATATGTTTTCAAGACTAACACTTATAAGGTTATTTAAAAAAAACGACACATCACAAAATCATCATAGTGCAAAGTACTGCACTTCCATCTCATGCAAAAGAGATACCATCATATCTAAATATCATCCACCATAACCTTCTAGCAAGCATGTACATACATGCAGAAACTCTAGATTTATACATTGCCAAAGGATTCAACAGATAAATCATTAGAAGAGAGAAGATGAACAAAATTCAATTGGTGCACAAACGCCAAATAAGAAACTGCTTCTCAGAGAACCAGTTGCAACCACATTGTTGGGGGAAAAATCATTTCTATATTGCTAAACAACGTAAAATATAGATTCAAGTGATACTGAAGAAATAAGTTTGAAGCTTAAATTGTCACGCCCCAAACCCGCCACCTAGGTCGGCCACGTGATATGGCCGCACGCTCCTTAGGGCAGAGCCTTAGAGAATATGCTAGGCCTGAAAAACTTATTACAACCTCAATATCCGTGAACAAAAATGATCTTGTTTTATAACAAGTAAAAAATTTGTTCAAAACTACAAATTTCATTCATCCAACCAGTAACAAAGATGCTCTATCTATTCATCCCTTCCACCTGTGATCTCAACCATAGCCAAGTACTATGCAACCTGCAGCTCTGAAAAAAAGAGAGAGGGGTTCTGAGCTTTACAGCCCAGTAAGAATTTCTGCACATTCACACCAATATAGTAATATAGTTTGAAAATAGCAATAAGCGACACCAAAATAAAAATATAAATTATGAAACATCTTTTCAAACATTAATATAACTCAATTAAACCAACAAATATCCACATATACATACATCAAATATCCGGCTAAGCAAAAGGGATATATCATACAAATACCAACAAGTAAAACCTTTTACTCAGCATTGGTTTCATGTGTCTTATCATCCGTTTCTTATTATCTCAATTCCAAGTTTCATAGTAATTATCTTTCCAACTTTAGACTAACCAAGATCATGACCCAGTCCAAGACTGCTAAACAAAATTCCACATAAGGTTCAACTTGCCACTCTCATATTACAACCTACTCTAATTGAGAGGATTAAATTATCTCTGAAAGAGGGCTCAAAGTGACAGAAGTTCAGAGAAGCTGTAGAGTCAGGTGCCCAGTCGGAATTTCGGATACATGAGGATGGTTCTTTAAGGTTCGATAACACAGTGTGCGCGCCAAAGAGATCTATAATTGAAGAAAGAGATTCTTAATGAGGCTCATAACTCTCTACAGTGCACCCGAGAGGCACTAAGATGTATTGGGATCTAAGAAAAAAAATTGGTGGAAAAAAAAAGATATAGCTCAGTATGTTGCTCAGTATTTAGTGTGTCAGTAGGTGAAAGGTTGAGTATCAGTGACCCGCTAGACCACTACAATCTCTCTCATTCCCCAATAGAAGTGGGAGCACATCACCATAGATTTTGTACTGGCTTGCCTAAAATCCGTCGAGGTAATGATGCCATGTGAGTGATTATTGATTGGCTGACCAAGTCAGTACACTTTATACTGTTCAGGGTTGGTTTTTCTTTGGAGAAATTGGCATGCTTGTGTGTAGAACAAATTGTGCGGCTGCATGGGGTCTCAATAACCATTGTGTCAAATAAAGACAGTAGATTTGTGTCGCAATTTTGCAAGAGCCTTCGTAAAGCTCTTGGTACCAAATTGAACTTCAGTACAACTTTTCATCCGCAAATTGAACAGTTGGAGTGGACCATTCAGATCTTAGAACATATGCAAAGAACCTATGTCATAGACATAGGTGGTGCATGGGATACTCAGCTATCGTTAACTGAGTTTGCCTACAATAATAAGCAAGCATTCAAATGGCTCCTTTTAAGGTGTTGTATGGTAGAAAATGCCGATCTCCTATTTGTTGGATGATGTAGACGAGAAAAATTTTTTAGGTCCAAAGTTAGTGCAGTAAACTATAGATAAAGTACAAGCAATTAGAGAACAACTTCGCACAACTCAGAGTAGACAAAAGAGTTATGCGGATAATAAAAGGAAAGAGCTGGAATTTCAAGTTGGTGAATATGTTTTTTTCAAATTATCCTCCACTATGGGTGTAATGAGGTTTGGGGTTCGCGGTAAGTTGTTACCTAGATAAATTGGCCATTTGAGGTCTTGGACAGGGTTGGAGGGGTGGCATATCGATTGGCATTACCACCGATTTTATCAGGGGTGTGTAATGTATTCCGTATATTGATGCAGAGAAAATATATTCTAGACCCAAATCATGTAGTAGAGTATAAGCTGTTGGGTATTCATTAGGAAGTATTCGGTGCAGATTGTGGACATGAAGGATTAGGTATTATGACATTGAACCATTCTTTATGTGAAAATACAATAGAGCAATCATTCTGAAAGAGGCCCTTTGAGAGCTCGAGGAAGACATGAAAGTCAAGCACCCTCAACTTTTTGTAATCTCAGGTACATTAATTTTAAGGGCGAAATGTTGCCCTAGGTGACAAGCCAAGAGGGGGGTGAATTGAATTTTTTAAATTTTTAATCCCTTAATCAAAATGATAGATGAATGGGTAGTTTAGTTAATATTAATTAAGTGCGTGTAGTGAAATTAGAAAGACACACAATGCAAATACACAAGAAATATAGTGGTTCGGTGCTCTCCTAAGCACCTACGTCCACTTCCCAAATGTTCCCTTGAGAATTCACTATAATCCCGTGGATTACAGTTGTATTATTTTCCGAGCTCACAATCCAAAAACATTTACACTTTGGTTTTCCAGGATCACCAATAACCTATGTTGGTTTTGCGGGCTCACCAACAACCTACACCGTTGGTTTTACGGGCTCACCAACAAACGTTACAAGAAATTTAAAAGGAAAAAATATGTAGCTCCTAAATGAGCAAATATAACAAATATGCACTAAAAGAAGAGATGAGAAATAGTTATCGCTTTGAGGATGCTCTTCTCTTCTTTGCTCAGTTACTTCACTTCATAAGAGGTTGGTGGAGCCGTTGAATGCACTTTCAAATTACTTAACCACCTTCTTTTGGGACTTGAATGAAGCAACTTGATGAAGAACACTTGGGCTTGCTTTCTCTTGAATACTCTATTGATTTTTTGCAAAAGATGCATTCCTCTGATGAATAGTGTCTCTTAAATACTTTCCAACCTCTATTGGTCACTCCCCAACTGTTTGATTTGAAAAACTAGCCGTTTCTAGCCATTGGGAGCTCAAAAAGTACTTCAGCAAAACAAGCTGTTATGCTGTCAGCCGTGCTGGGGTCGACCCAAGCTTTTCTGGGGTCGGCTCAAGTTACTGTTCATCAACCTTAAGGTCAACTCAAACTTCTCTGGAGTCGACCCCTGCTACAGTGGGGTCGGCTCCTGCTACAATGGGGTCGGCCTTCTCAGGAACCACAGAACCCTTGTTTTTCTGACTTTTTCACTGGGGTCGACTCATGCTTTCTTGGGGTCGACCCAAGCTCCATTAGGGCCGGCCCTCTCAGAGATTTCAGAGACATGATTTTTGGACGCTCATCCTGGGGTCGGCTCATGTTCTCTTGGGGTCGGCTCCACTGGCGTCGACTCAAGTCTTCCTAGGGTCGGCTCCACCTAGGGTTGGCTCAAGGAAACTTGGGGTCGGCTCAAGGAAACTTGGGGTCAGCTCTCTCAGTAAATTTCAGAGAGTTGTTTTCTTTGAGGTTGCAAGTTGGGGTCGGCTTATGGTTCTTTGGGGTCGGCTCCTCTCCTGGGATCGGCTCAAGGATACTTGGAGTCGACCCCAGTTACTGTTCATTTGTGCCATTTTTACAAAGAAGTGCCAGAATGTCCCAAAGTGCGCCAGGGTCGACTCCACCTCTTCTGGGGTCGACTCTTACTCTGTGCCAAGTGTGTCACTTCATGCCAGTGCGTGCCATATGTATCAGGGTCGACTCCAAACCTCTTTGGGGTCGACTCGACTCATAATTTCCTGCATCCTAAGGTTAGACTAGTTCATAGAGTCAATAGAGCATATTTCAAATAATTTTGAGTGTATGGCACAATAGGGTTTCATACCCTTAACAATGAAAATTACAGTTTTGCCCTTAAGAGTATAATTGACTTGAAACTTTGCCGAATTAGATTTAAAAGCTCTCTATCATTTTCTACTACATATTTTATCTCATTGTTAATCATTGTGAGTCGTCTTGATCTCATTTTCTTAATGTATCATGAATGTATCGAGGGTGTGATATTCATTAGTGATGTATCAAGTTAAACTGCATTATTAATTTGATATTCACTCAATTGTTGTGTTAATCATCGAAATAATACTATCATCCTCAATCTTCTCCTTTTTGATGATTACAAAACATTGAGTATCCTTAAATTGGCATTTATATATGAATTGAGGTTTAAAGTTTAGAAAATGATTTCAAGGCTGAAAATTCAGAATTTTCTGAGTTATAGGATGTGCCAACCAAAAGCTCCCCCTTTCTAATCCAAATCTATGCCAAATGAAATTTAGTTTTGCTCCCCCTTACTCTTGTGTTTTATTTAAGATAAGACTTCAAGAATTTGTACCAATGTAAGAGTTTCAAGTTATGTATCGAAGCAAGTGTCGTATGTGCCATTAATTTAGAATCTTTGATTAAACTTCAAATTTCTTATTTAGAGCTTCTAGAGTGCAGATTTTTTTTTTGTTATATATATTTCTCCCCCTCAATAAATATTTTCTTCCAATTTGGCTTTGGTTAAGGATGCATATATTCCAATTTCTCTTACTTCTCCCCTATATTGCAATTTCTCTCTTCTCTTACTTCTCCCCCTTTTTGTCATCATCAAAAGAATATGTAATACATGGGTGAAAAGTATTTTAAAGACAAAGATCATAAACCATAATAAAACATTGCATTTCATAAGAGTCAAAAATTACAATGTTCTAATAAGCCAAATAAGATAACATCGTTCTCAAACAATAGAAAGCAAGATACATAGATAACCAGTGTGTCTCTAGGCACTAATCTAGATGAGTCCCTGCAGTGCTATCAGTAGGCCTAGAGGCATCCAAGGGCTGGGATCTGGCTCTAGATCTCCTAGTATAGGTGGCGAGAGGAGGTCTGGGCTGATATGACTGTAAGGGTCTGTAAGCCCTGTGAGCTGGCTGGCTCTGTGCCGATATCTCTGACTCAGCTGCTCGAGCTCCCGGAGGACCATGAAACTCTCTCTCTCTCTAAAGCTGTCATCCGGTCCGTGAGACCTGTTATCTGAGCAGATAATCCTCTGATCTCAGCTGTCATACTGTCCATCCTACTCATCATGCTATCGGAGAGGGTCCTGCCTTTGCATGTGCCGAAGGGTGGTCAACCGGTACCTCAGGCTCAGGAATGGAGTCTCCAGGCTCTGGTGCATGTGCATCAAGGTGAGTACCATACCATACCACGGTTTCTAAATGGGGTGTGGATTGTGTGAGTTTGTTAGGAGTTAGAAGCAAGAATCCTTGTACATGATCACCAATATATATATATATGTGTGTGTGTGTGTGTGTGTGTGTGTGTGTTTATTGATTTGTACTACTTAACTTATCATATTCGCGAACATGCATGAATTGAAATTAGGAAAAGACATCAAAACTACATGAACAATAGAAACATGCATACCAGAAGCAACTTGGAGCAAAATGTATAGCTTTTTAGAAAAGCAAATTAATCAAGAGAACACCCAAAAAAGCACAAACTCAATAATTCAATGAGAAGAGCCTGAATGGAAGAATTCTGCATATATTTGTACTAATACTGACAAAAGCTCACAGCAAGAACAAACTTGGTAACTGCAAAACAACATTTTATCAACAATAAAAGTTGCACCCCTGGAGAGAAAGAGAACCATACAAGTGAATAGAAACTTAAAAGCCGCCAAATTTTAGCAGACAATAATGACACACATGCTTTAAACATTAAAAAACAAAAGAAATTGCATCTCATGGATGAAGGTACAGGTGAATGGTTATCTTTTAGAACTACAATTCATCTAACTTCCAAAAAAAATGTCCACGACTGTGAGGGAAGCAAAAAGGTATCGCTATGCCCCATAATCTCTGCATGGAGATTAACTATATTCGAGAATTTCAACACTCTTTGCCATCCAAAAGAACATCAGAAATCGTAGACTAAATATACCACAACACCCAAACTGCCTGCAAAGCAAAAGTAGGCCATTATCTACAATCTCTAGAGATCATAAAGATATGTAGAAACCCTGGATCCATCTTGAATTGAAATAGGCAAAAAGAAGCCCTGTTCAAAGATTCTTCCATTAGGTCAGCCACTAGAGAAGGCAATCAAAATTCAAGCAGCGGTGAAAGCATAAATTGGAAACCCCCCTTCCAAGAACATCAGTTATATGCAGAGTGAAAAAACATTTACAAGTTACCAAACATAAACGAATAATAAAATCATAGGAAAAATAACTTTGATCAAAACAAACCATAAAAACAAATAGTGGCTAAGTCTTCTAATCAGAAACCAACAACATCATATAGTACATATTTTCAAAATAAAAAAAAATCCTGCAATATGTAGCAAAAAAACTATTATATCGAGAAGAACAAGATCACTGATAGTCTCTATTCATTCCAAAGATAGCTGCAAGAGGAGATCAAATTCAACGTACCAATTCAAACAAAAGAAGGAACAAATCATTTACGAGATTGAATTGCAGTTTTTCTTCTTTGTTAGCCATCTTAGAAATCCCTACAATGAAGTTCAAAAAACCAAATGGCATATAACCAACTCCAACAAAATCAGCAAGATGATTCTTACAAGATCATAGCATCAGTTTCTCTTTGTCCACCTCAGAAGTCACTTGGGGGATAAATCAAGAGCATCTGCCATAGTCAGCCGATTCGTATAAAATGAACTTGATGATTCATACAAGGGCACGATTCAATTTATAGTGTGTACAAGTTGCTGCAAACCTGATACAATGTCCATGGTTATCAATGCATAAGATCATTACAACCATGCTCTATGATACCCAGACCATAAAAACTTTGGAAGAAACTCCAATGGCCATCAAGAATTGAAATAAGCAAAAATTCTATTAAAACATTAGTAAAAAAGATCAACCATTAAACTAGATGAGACAACCAAAATTTAAAGAAGTGCAAAAATGTCAAAAGAAAGAAGAAAAAAACCAAAGAACATCAAATTCATCAAGTAAACAAGTATTTTATTTTAAATGACTGAACATAAAAATAATAAACTTATATTGTTGTAATGAAAATTACTTCAATCATTGACAGAAAGCCTGTGACAGAATGGATCAACAAATACTGGAAAGTCCAAAAACCATAACATTCAGTGAAACAGCACAAATCTTCAATTATTAAAAATCCTTGCATAGCTCTGACACCACGTGACATAATCAATCAAGAACAAGATAGGAAAAGTTTCCAACCATTTCGGGAAACCCTTGAAGAGAATGTTGAATGCATGTAACAACAACAAAAAAGAAAAAAGAGGACATTTCTTGCATTACTAAGTTACGATCTTTTGGTCCATCTAAGCCACCTTAAAAAACATCTGCATAGCTATCATCTTTTCTTATTCAACATATAATATGGTGAATGCATGTCAATTCACCATGTCCTTCTGAAAAGGCCCAAAACAATTAAAAATTTAGGCGATCCAAACTAGTATATATAGCTATCATCTTTTCTTACTCAACATAGAAGTCCCCGCAAGAAAGTATCATTTTCTCAACAAAACCTACTCAAGTGAAATCAACTAATCACCTCTAAAAGTTAAACATTTTGGCTTCTCTTATTCGTCTCAAGAAACAAAGAGTTAACAATAAAAGAGACAAAGAAGATGACAGAAGAAAGATATCTGTATTAGAATTAGAATTCAGGAAGAGAGAGAGAGAGAGAGCTAAGAGCATGGGGGGAGAATTATCCTCTGAACGCCCCAACTAAGGTGCAAAATTTCCCACAATGTCCACAGACACATCAATAATTTGGCATTAGAACATATATAGAAGATAAAGGAAAAGAAAAATGTTAAGGCACAAAGAAATGGTGGTCAAGAGATGCAGAGAAGAGAGAAATTTAAGGTCCAATTAAAACTGCACAAGAAGACAAGAGAGGGAGAGGGAGGGACAAAGGGGGTAAGTGATTTTTTTTATTTTTTTATTTTTGGGTGTGGGTGGGGGAGGAAAAGGCTCAAAAAATATATCATAATTAGCACCTTACAAAAGTTATATGCATTACATGAGCTGAGGAACGTGTGCTTTGATTATAAGATTTGAGCCTTAGTCAATAATTGGTTCTTAATCAGTCATCTGAATCACATGTGCTGAGTTCAAGGTTAACAAAGTAACCTATCGGAATTAGTTCTTTCATGACATTCCCTTAATAAAAGGTAATGGATTTTTTGATAAAACATTAGACAGGTTAAAGCCTCCATTTTTTAAAATAATATAGGTTTCATTTATAACCATAAACATCAAGCCCCATCCAAATAATTTGGTTCAGCTAATAGGTTATAATTTATACCTTTAAACATATTTCCAATGCATATTCTATTCTTTTATAGTTTTTTCAAAAACATCTAATAAATTCCTTCTTTCATACACAGTGCAGTAACTTGCCTATGGAGAAGTAGATGATAGCTAGCATTTACAATAATTTAAAGCCACCCAAAAAAACACAACACAATTTTATCACCAATTTAAATATACTAAAAAGCAATTGATTAACATAAATTAATTTACTAAAGTTAAGATCTTGGAAGTTCCCACAACCACATGGTTCATAGAAAAACCGAGAGAAAATAAAAGCCACATTAGATCTTTCAGTGTTCATAAATAAAACTGTCACAGCTTCAAGAGTGATGCAGAAGATTCTAAAAATTAGAAAATAAAAAAGAAAAGCAATGCAGCAGAAGATCCCGACACATATCAAATCTTCAAAAATTCTTAATGTTGGACAGTTGTAAAGAGATATCACCATAACACACCAACACCAAACTAGAAATCAAGAACAATATGAAAATTTCAAGAAAACAAGAAGAATGGGGGAATTAGCTTATAATGCCAAATCCAAACTACCAGTCAAGAACCATCTCAAGGTTTGAAAGAAATACAAGAACGAAGGAATGGCAAAGATACCTATACCAGCAAACCTTCAAAGTTCTTTACTGAAGTCCTTGTTTGCGTCATGCAGTATGAAATACATAGCAAAACACAAGGATTGAAACAGAAATGAAAAATCTGACAAGATCTCGTTAAACATATATTGATCATATGAGCTACCTAAAGGGCAAGGAGCAAGAAATATGATAGAAACCACATCCAACATCCGCAAAGTTACTTGCAAGGGTAGACCTCATTAAATCTGAACTAAAGAAACTTGTTTTAGCCACCAATATATCATTCAGAATTAAAACATCATAAAAGACTGCACAGATACATTATCCAAAAGAATAAACAACAGAAATCACATTAAATAGCTGCACATAACACAACAGGGAGATCACCATATAACATCAAAACCTAAAAAGAATCACCACTAGAATCCAAGAAAATGAAAGAAATTAGGAACAGGTAACCTACCATAAAATACCCAGCCAAAATAGAAACCAAGAACCATCTCTAGAATCCAAAAAACTATCACCAATATATCACCCAAACCCATATTAGAAATCAAGAACCATCACAAGAACTCAGAGAATAATCAAGAAAACATGATATTTGAGAAAAGTACCATATAACTGCAAGACCAAACTAGAAATCAAGAACCATCACGGGATTTCGACGCAGAGGCAAGAAAATAGGGAAGTGGGGACGGATCGCTCACTTTGTCTCCGATGAGGGCAGCTTCTGCACCTCCTCCTCCTCCTCTTCCTCCTCGTTCTCGTCCTCAGCGGTGCTGATCTAGGGAAGTAAAGAAGAAGAAGAATGCCGACGCCACGCTCGTCGCGACGCAAGAACAGAAGATTTGGGTAATTCGAAAACGCGGAGGAAAAACAGGTTAGGTAACGGAAGAGCGGGGAGGAGGTCCATATAAGGATTAAAGTCGACAGCTGTACCGTTTCCGGATTAAAAAATAATAAAAGTTTTTCTTTCTCGGCTGAATCTTAGCTAATTATAAGTTTCTTAAAATAAACTCGGCAGAAAATTACTCCACTTCCCGACTTAATTTGAAGTGGAGTGCGTTAAGGAATTAGTTTTCCCGAGTTCCCGTCCAGCTTTATAAAGTCGGCAACCGAACCCGACAAACTAAGAAGGACATGTTCTCTTCAATACAGGACCCGCTCCAGCTAAGCCAATAAACACAAAGTAACTCATGATTAGGAGAAATTATACCCTACACCTCATAAATCATGCATGCCACCGGTCACTGAGATGCATTACTACGTGTTCCATTCATCATGCGCTCATCTCGATGATTAGTCTATAGGAATGCACCTCGCTAATTGAGGATGTGCAAGGCCATATTGCACGTAGTGTAGAATATAATCTTTGCATGATTAGACAGTTTGACCATACTAAGAAGAGGAGTGGTGAGACGAGCAGAGCAAAATGCATATCAAAATATCTTGGATAAATCATGTTTCAATGGAAAACCACAATTGTGGCAGCCAAGGATGTTTGACGAAACATAATTAGCTCCTGACAAATTGCCATCCATACTTCAACATTTAGCTGCTTCATAAAAAGTGAGGTTCAATTTCTGCAAGGTGCTTGCAATCTTAGCCAAAAGCTTCACAAACTCAAGCTCACACTCACCTTCATCCCCACTAAAGCCATGGACATCAAAGTCCTCGAGAAGACGAGCTCAATTCACCATCCAAATTCTGCGGCCTTCAGTTTTCTCCGAACCCAACCATTCTCTGATTGGAATTGACTTTCTAAACAAAGAGTGAATAAGTAATCTTTCAGGCTACAAGTACGTAAGATGGTATAACCAAAATGCTGAATGTGTAGCAATCACCTCAGATGCATCGATCCCAATAATTCTGAGATTAGGATATTTTTGCAATAAGGTTTAATGACTTCAATGATCTGACCGTGTTGCAAAACCCACATTCTCTTGATTACATTATGAAAGTGGTAAGCATTTTTTTAACATTTCGCACTTCAGATAGGAACTACAGTGCATAACAGAGTCATAAGGCAAAATCACTACTTCCTAAGTCAGATAAAATTACAAAACTTCCTCATAGGGTTTCTGCTACAAAACTAAAAGCAAAAGCTGATTATTGAAGACAGGCATGTGATAGCAAAGAAGATGTTGGCAATCCTTGGATCTCTTCATGTTGAATAGTCATATCATTGCTTCAATCTGCTCGCATTGTCGCCTGATTCTCAGTCTTCCTTGATGGAACTACAGTAACTTCTTCTGCTGAAAATATGCTACTAGACAGAAATTTCACAAAACCTCTGCGCCAAAGTTACTGATCTAAACCACCCCAAGGTGACATAGACGAGCTGAATCTGGTATAGTGGATATGGAACCTGCTTCCGTGCATAATTTCTCTGGCCCTGCCCAAAAGTGAATGGCATGAATCAAAATCTGTTTGAAATTACCAAGGAAGCATGGATTCTCACAGTCCTTTTGTTACCTCACTCGATCGATCACCAGAGATTCCAGATTGCCTGAGCACTTAAGCAGGCTAGTTATTGCAGCAACGCCATCTTTGTCAAGTGAAGTGCTTGCTTTCAGATGCTTGAGGTTGTGAAATGAGGGAAGACTCTGTGAGCAATCTTTCCTTTGCAGGGGATACTTGAAGAAGAATAAGATGGAAGTATAAGAATCACAAAATGCTGGTGGAAAAATGAAACACGCAACTGAAGTCTATTGTCGTTCAGTTTGCATCAAAAAAGAACTAGTTTCCAATTGACGTAGAGGAATAAGAAGGAGAATTTTAGCGCACAACTGGCATAACATGTTGGAGGATTCAAAGGGGACGCATACATTGAAGGCACCATACAAGAATTCTAGAGACTCAACATTATATATGAAGTCCGGTAAGCAAGTTGCCGCTCTTCTATAATGATTCATATCCCCAGTATCCTCATTCAATGAATCAAAAAAGAGGCAGATAGAAGCATGCATCAAAGAAGACAACTTCATTAGAGTAAATTCTTGGAATACCATGTCCGGTAGGCAAATGATGCTAGTCCTCGAGCAGAAATCTGACCACAGCCCAGCATCCTCAGGCACATATAGTTCTAATCTCTTGAACAAATATCTAAACTGGTGAAACAAGAATCTTAGTTCTGATCTCTTCTTAAGTTCAAGCCATCGAACATTATACTTCACCACAAGAAGTAATAATCTCTCAGCTTGCTCCAAATCTTTCCCCTCTACCAACCATTAATGCGGGACATAGAAATGTGTAAAGCATCACAAAGGAGGACAGTGTCATTGCTTAATATACAACATATATTAATGACGCCGGTATTAATATATTTGGCCAACATTAAAATTATTTCTTAATTTATAACAAAAATTTAGCCATTGAAGTTTTTTATTTATTATTATTTGTTATATTATTATATTGTGTATTAGAATTAGTTGGGAAAATAAATAAAAAAATCATACTCATGCACCATGCAGGCTGATATTAATAATGCCAGTATTGTTGGCATAAGTTTGGAGCTTAGTTTGTTCTTTCAACCAAAAACTGAGAAGATTAATGAACAGGGGGGGAAAATAGGAGAAAAATATATGCAACCAGGCACAAGTCCGCAAGATTTGCCGGACTTAGTGGAAAGCCCTTCCATCAATCAGTCCCACAGTTTTGTATTTGGAGGAATCATTTTACTGTATCATTTAGAAAAGGATATCTTTTTACGGTAAGCATCCATATCTTAAAAAGATATTGAAAGCATTCAATCAATCATTCAACTTTCCCAAAGAGCCCTCTTAGTACAGAGCGCGTCTCTATCTCTGTATCTTTTATTATTAAAAGGATAGGAGAGATGAATGTTTAAATTTCAGAAGAATTATAAAAATATTATGGAAGAAATCAAGTATGACATGTCACCAAAAATACTATAGTGTATAGAGTTCATAAAATGACGGAATTCAAGGAAAAAAGAAAAGAAAAGAAATCTCATCCTAGGTCTACTACTACTCTCACTTTCTCCTCTACGTTTCTTCTTTTCTTCAGACTCTACCTGAGATTTCTACGGCCATGAACGGCCTTCAAAACCTTCAACAAGTGAGTGAAATATCTCTCTCTTTCTTTTTATCTCCTCTACTTCTCTACTTCTTTTTACCGCTATATGGTTCCAAATCCCCTGCATCCCACTTTATAAGCCATGAAAAGCCGCTCAAGAATCTTGTATCTGGTACATATTTCCCATTTTCTCCGCTTTCTTGAATTGGTTTGGGTCTTTTCGTAATGGATCTTCGATTCTTTTCTTGCTTTATTTGGGAATTTGCTTTTGGATTCTTGAACAGGGGATGGTTCGAGCTAATCTTAGTGGAAATATCGTCATGAATGCAAATCATTACCTCTTTCTTTAATCCTTTCAATCTGCTGTGTATACTTTCTCACATGTTTGATTCTTGAATGGTAAAAATTTAACTGGTTTAGTCCCATAAATTTTTCAAACCTAGGTGTTTTTAGATATTTGGCCCTCACCTATCGGGAAATAATTAAAATGGCTTCAGCTGTTCGAATTTTACTTCATCATGTGGGTTTCCATTGATTACAATCATTAAGCTAGGTCAATTAGAATTATGGATATGAATTATCTGGATAAGCCAATCAATGGGTTATGATCGTATGGTATGTTGTGCAAGGTGTATCATAGTCTAATGGTATCATGTGATTAACATATGGACTAAGTTGTAAGATTTCAATCAGATTAATCTCCTAGAGTTTCATAAGAGATAAAGATGATTGTGATCCTTATAAACATAGCAAAAGTTGTAGATAAATTAATTTTAGTGACAATTATAAACAGAAAACATCGTAATAAAATACTAAAATGATATTTGAAAATATCATCAAATTTGGAAATTAGAAAGGTTATTTGAATTTTAGCAATGTTTTCAAATATTAGATAAAGTTGAAAAGCAATGTTTATGGCAAACATTGAAATGACTTGTGATCTACACCAACCTTTGTTGGAAATTTTGGATGAACTTAAAGTGAAGGAGGCTTAAATGACTCTTCTGACAAACATCGGAAAGGCATTGCTTAAACTCTATTTTGACATTTTTTTAATGATAATTTTCAAAAATCCACAATTGACCATACTTTTTATAGAAATATTTTGGAGATTATTTGAGCTCAAATGCTTCACATTGAAAATCAGTGACTCTGCCACCAAGGTAGTAGCCTGGTGGTAAGGGGGCGATAATTCCGCCCAAGTTGCCCGGATTCGAAACGCACGGGCGTCGATTAAATTAGGGGACCGGATGTCGGGGAAGGCACGCGAAACCTGCGACCTGTATCGAACATTCCCTAGTGGAAGGGGGGCCCAGTAATGGGGCTGCTACGCGGGTGGGCTGGTCCCTCCCCCTCCCCTCCTATTTTTTGACCAAAAAAAAAATAATCAGTGACTCTCAAAATAAAAATCCTTACCATTAATTATAACATGTGATGTCCAAATTAGTTGAAAATCGAGAATTACATATTTTTAACCTTTTTCATCTAAACATGTAATAGACAAAAAGGATAACTTTGATGATACCATGATACTATGTATTGATCTGATCAATAATCTAAAAATATCCAAATTAGAAAAATATTGATATATACAAGTTTTAAAATTTTTTGATCAATTTTATTGATTTGAATATACAAATTATATGGTCTATAGCATATTTTTTGCTTATTAGCAATATTTTTACAATTTATTTTGTGGTCGTATATACGGATGAAAGGTCTCCAAATGAAAATAGAAAATTTCAGTTATTAAACATATTATATATTCCAAATCATTACTAATGATGTAGATTTTCATTTAGGAAGGGCCTTCAATTTTTTTTGAAGTATTCAAGATTAAATACTCTATATTCTGAGTTGGTGTAAATGTTTTGTTTACCAAGATAACATTTCTACTTAATTCTTATCATCATCATCATTATTTTTCTTGTGGGCTAATGAGATTGGGTAGGTTGTCATTTGATAATCATCGGTAGCCATTTGAACAAAAATCTGCCTCTTTGTTGTCGCATGAGAATATGATAACTTGCTTCCAGCCATAAATTTAAAATACAAACATATTTTCATAAGGGAAAAAAGTTATCAATAAAAATTCATACTTAACATTTGATTATTTGATAAAGAAAAGATCTACTTATTAATAGGGCTGGAAGTAGGCTCGGGTCGGCCGATGGCCCATTAGGCTGAGTCGACTTTAGGTCGGGCTACGAGCTTAAATTTGGATCGGGTTTGGGCTCAAAATTAAGAGCATGTATACTTCTTGGGCCAGACTTGCATAGTTATGTGGCTCGGCTTGGTTCCAACCCGAGCCTAAGCTTGGATTCAGGCTCGGAGTTAGCTCGGTATATGGCTCGAGATCTAGCTTGATTTCTTAAATGATGTTTTCTTCAATCAGCTAGGGTTCTCTTCTACTATCTTTAAATGTCTTCCACTCCGCCTCTCGGATGCCGTTCCTCCACTAGTTCACCATCTTCAATAGACAGTCATCGGTCTAAGTAAGCGAAGCCGAGATCCCTCCATGTTCGCCATCTTCGGTAGCTGGACACCATCTATTGAGCTCTCCGATGTGATGAGGAACCCTTATGCTAGCCTCCGCCTGCCCTATGCCTCCACCGTTGATCCCTCCACCTCGCACCTCTCCATTGTGCCCCAACCTACCTGCTACACCTCCTTTCCTGATCCAGAAAGATTATCGGACTCGATGTGGACCACTTTGACCGCTATGAGTATTCAAGAGGATCACTAAATTCAATATGGATCACTTTGGCTACTATGAGTATCTAAGGAGATCACCAAACTCAATGTGGAACACTTTGGCCACTATAAGTATTCAGAAGAATCACCAAACTCGATGTGAATCACTTTGGCCACTATGAGTATCGAAGAAGATCACCAAATTCGATGTAGAATACTTTGACCACTACGAGTATTTGAAAAGATTCTAATTTAAAAGAATTACCGGACTCGATATGGACCACTTTGGCCACTACTAATATCAAAAAGAATTACCAAACTCGATGTGGAACATTTTGGCCACTACCAATATTCAGGAAGATCATCAAACTCGATGTAGATCACTTTGGCAACTACAAGTAGAGGATCTGCTACATCAGAAACCGAGTCGCAGGCCAAACTTTTGGAGGTTATAACTTGGTCATAGGATGTCCGATTGAGATGAATTTTTCTTTTTTTTGAATTTGGATATCTTTTCGAGATCTAGAATTTTAAGCCAACCTTCTAGGAGGTTGAATCAGACTAAAATTTCATCTTTTAAGCCTCGAAACGGACTAGTCAAATTGAAAGTTTTCTTTTTGAGTAAAACTTTGACCGAGCGTAGCTCTCTATCTTATAAGAATTCGGTGGAGCAACAAAAGATAGAATTGATGTAGAGGGTTGAGAAAAATCTTTCTTCTCCCCAATCGAATCATCCTCTTGGTCCTATGTCCTCTAAAACGATTTCGAAACCGCCAACACAGCTGCTGCCGCTATGAGTTGCTCTGCTTCCTCACGTCTAGCTATCCCAATGCTCTCTTTGGAGTTTGGAGCAATATGATCGCTCTCCTTCGAGTCGGCCTAATGAGGTACGGGTTGTCCTTGGGCGTGAGTTTAGGTCGGGCTCGCGCCTGTATTTTCCACAAGTTTTCGAGCCTGGTATAAAACGGCTCATTTCCGACCCTACTTATTAAAAAAATCGACAAAAAAATTTACGCGGTAAAATTTTAATAGCTAGCTAGCAGATACATAATGTATATTTGTAGTAAGCATACAGTCCTAATTATGGAGGACCCATCCAATAAATACAATAAGCTACACTGCAGTCCCATTTTACGGATCAAAATAACCATGGCCTTCTCTAAGGCTGGTACGAGGATAAATGGGGTTATCCCGCGAACTGCCTAAACGGTCATGGAATAACCTTATTGAAACAAAGTTACTTATTTAGATAATTTTACTCTGCTAAAATGTTGAAATAGAATTGCCCCCATAAAATAAGAAATTCCTCCCATCCAATTACATTTTTTGTCTTTATCTATTTTTAAGCGCACCTAAATAATCATGAAAACCGATGCATTCACCTATTCCTGCACCTACCCCGCCCACCGAACATCAGAATAGTTTATTGCTAGAAAAGCTACCCTCCAAATATCTATTGACGGCCCTACCAAACTCTGCCTGACATCCCAAGGTTTAGCAAGGCCGGTGATCCCCTGAACGTGGTACACGGGTCAGGCCGAGCGCGGTATGACAGTTACACGGACTTTTTAGGTCAGTCGCATCTCACATTCGGATTGTATCTTTCGCGCAAAGAATCATTCATCTTCCAAGGTGTGGAATCTGCATGTAGTCTTTTAACCGCAGAGTTTCAAGTTCGAATCGCTCTGCACTTCGATTAAAATATGGTTACACTGCTTAGACTTGAGATCTAGAAGCGCTTATTGGTCTACTGAAAATTTTGATAGTACCAGATGTAATGTACTCACATTCAGATGGGAAGAGTATGGGTAAAATAGTATCTATCTGTATCGAACATTCTTTTGGTGGGACAGAGGTCCAGTGAGGACTGCTATACGGAGGTGAGCTTGTCCCTTCCTCCTCCTACCCCTTTCGATTTAGCAAAAAAAAAAGAAAAAAAAAGGGCATTGGACGCGTCTCTGTTCATCCGCCCGCATCAGCTCTGGAAGCAGCAATTGCGCGATCTAACGGTGGATTCGAACGATGGAAGATGATCCTTATTTGGCACAAAAGATAGGATCCCGGTCCGTCAGTCGCGGGTTTCACTGTCACCAATCCCGCGGTGTTAGGTGGTGGCGTTCTCGGTCCGTCAACAGTAACTGGGGTCAACAAGTCGGTCAAAGGACGGATGGCGCCCACAAAGACTCGGGCGCCATCCTTCCCGCCCCCCAGGCGACAACAATGGTTGCCTGCCGCTAACGAACGTCTATTAACCTTACGCCTCAGTGCATACACCTACTACTTCCTCCTTTCTTTCTCTATAAATATCTCTCTTAATTCCCTTCCTCCACATGCAGCACCCAAAACATCCCAACCACCACTTCCCTCCTTTGTTCTACAAACCTTCTGCTACCAGAAACTAAACAAACTAGATCTCCACCGGTTTCTCTAATTAGTAGCTAGACATAGTACCAGTACCTTCTAGTCCTTCAACTCTCTCCGCCAACCCAGATGGGAAGTCTCCCGCTTGACACCTTCCAGCTCCTAGATCCTGATGTCCTTGCCAATGAGTCTCGTGTTGTGGTCGACTTTATAGCCGACTACTATCGAGACATCGAGCAATTACCGGTTCGAAGCCAGGTAGAGCCGGGATACCTTGGCAAGCGTCTCCCTGATTCAGCTCCTTATCTCCCCCAGTCCATTGATGCCATCCTCGAAGATATCCGCGAGGATATCATCCCTGGTCTAACCCATTGGCAGAGCCCGAACTTTTATGCCTACTTTCAAGCCAACGCGAGCACTGCCGGGTTTCTCGGTGAGATGCTTTGCTCTGGCCTGAACGTTGTGGGGTTCAATTGGATCTCATCACCAGCTGCCACCGAGCTTGAAGGTATTGTTATGGATTGGATGGGGAAGATGCTCAAGCTCCCATCTTCATTTTTATTCTCGTGTGGTCAAGGTGGCGGTGGTGTTTTGCATGGCAGCACATGCGAGGCCGTGGTGTGTACGCTAGCAGCAGCACGCGACAAGGCCTTGAGCAAGATCGGGGCGGATGGTATCACAAAATTGGTGGTGTATGCCTCTGATCAAACACACTTCACCGTTCAGAAGGCGTCCAAACTCGTCGGCATCCCACCATCCAACTTCAGGGCAATCCCGACTACAGCTGCATCAGGCTATGCACTGACTCCTGATAGTGTTCGGTCCGCCATGGAGGCCGACATTGCCAAAGGGTTGGTGCCCTTGTACCTGTGTGCCACGGTCGGTACCACCGCTGTGGGAGCCGTGGATCCGTTGCTAGAGCTCGGCAAAGTTGCAAACAAATATGGTGTTTGGTATCATATTGATGCAGCTTATGCTGGCAGTTCGGGTATATGCCCTGAATTCCGGCATTACTTTGATGGTGTGGAGCTTGCCCACTCGATCAGCATGAATCCCCATAAGTGGTTCCTCACCAACATGGACTGCTGCTGCCTATGGCTTAAGAGCCCTTCGGCACTGGTGGATTCTCTATCTACCAGTCCTGAAATATTAAGGAACAAAGCCAGTGATGCCAAGATTGTGGTGGACTACAAGGACTGGCAGATTGCACTGAGCCGGCGCTTCCGAGCCATGAAGCTGTGGGTGGTCATCCGGAGGTATGGCGTGGCGAACCTAATGGAGCACATACGGAGTGACGTCGCAATGGCTAAGCACTTCGAGAGGCTGGTAGCGATGGACCAGAGGTTCGAGGTGGTGGTGCCTCGGAAATTCTCCTTGGTGTGCTTTCGACTAAAGCCAAGGTTCGAAGGAGATGATGCTTCGGACCTGAACCGAAGGCTCCTTGAGGCAGTGAACTTAAGTGGGCGAGCTTTCATGACGCATGCAGTGGTGGGCGGCACGTACATGATACGTTTTGCAATTGGAACCACCCTAACGGAGATGCGGCATGTTCAGGCTACATGGAAGCTCATTCAATCCAAAGCCGATGAAATAATAGTCTAGGGTCTACGCAACAAATTTGCTTCTCCAAATGGTCTACCTTAGTTTCTTTCACGATCCTGGTATACATAAAATATCTATATATACGACATTTTCTTTATGTTTTAAAGTTGTACTACTTCTAATCTTATGTTTTAAAGTTGTAATACAGGTGTGTCTAATTTATCCTGTTGTATCTTCATATAAAAGCTCTCCCCAAGACCCCAATAACGCTTCTCACACCCCTCTCTCACATACATATGCTTTACTTAAAGGGATTTTGATGCAATAGTCCCCTATTTAGAGTTGAATGCTGAGATAATGCCCATTTTAAAGATAAACATAACTACATCCCTTAGTTTTCTACAACTAATAAATAACATTTGTCAGACATGAATTTTTAGATTTCCAAAATACCTCTATGAAGTTTGATGAGTGACATTTTCCAATCTCATGTTTGGGGCTGTTGGTACATTTTAAGATTAAAATGAGAATAATTTATTAATCAATTTAATAGAATAGGGTGAATATGAATTAATGGATAGGATTTTTATAAATTGACACCACCATTCATGTATTCATGAGGCTAATCGTTCTTAATTTTTGGTAACAGTATATTTACCGCACATTCTTCTACTAGTCTCACTACTTATGTGTTAAAGGCCTAATTATTCTTATGCGGAGTTGGTTATGAGCCATACAACGTAGATGTTTTATCTACTCATGCTCTTGTATCCTGGAGAGAAGAAATCAAAGGGTTTGCTGCACCAATTTCGTAGGCTTTACCAATGCGAAGGGCTAGTTTATTCTTAAAAAAAGCGAGATTTTCCCACCTCAGCATGATTAGCATCATCACCTCAAAGAAAAAAAATCTATTTTCTATTATAATTTTGTTCCATATTATTGTGCTTCACACCAACAAGCTAGGATCTTTTCTGCGGCCTTCTTCTCTATTTTCTACTGCTCACCGCCCATTTGCCTTCCTATAGTTAGCAACAAGAATGTTCTCATCTATCCGATGCAAGAGGATGTTCTTTTCGTTAAACTCATTCTCCTCGTTTCTTCGAGGAAAAAAAAAAAACTCATCCTCTACCTCTCTCACCTGGGTAGAGGAAGATGCCGATTACTTTCGTCAAAAGAGAGAAAATCAGTTGCCACAGAGAGGTTCTCCAAAATCCCTTTACTCATTACTTTTCTGTTTGGAGAGAGAGTTGCTGACCACTAATACCTAAGAAACTTACAAGAATGAATTGCACTCCCGCATTGTCTGGAGATTTGTTCTTTTTTGTTTTTATGTTTTTTAAGGAAACTAAGTAGCACTTTAATGAAGATAATAATTAGTTCTTAGACAATTCTTTGATCATATTGGTGAATATAGCTTTTATTTGGCTAGATAATTTAATGAAATGATATACTTTTCCAAGTATTTGTGATTTTTTTTCTATTCTCTTCCAGACATTGAAATTAAATTGAGATTACAAGAAAAAATTTTAGGACAATTTTTCAATATAAAAAAGATATATTTTGGAGATTTTATTCACTACTTTAATCTGGCAAACATCCCTGTCAAAATCCTTTTTCTTGAGAGGCCCCATTAAAATTTTCTTTGTTCTCAAATGTGGCCTAACATTTTACGACTGATGTTATGTCAAGGAATATTTTAATAAATATCATATCATATCAACCATTTTCAGTGGTAGAATGGTTTTATTATAGTAAGAGGCTATGCTTAGGTGTTCAAGTTACACATGGTGTAGCTTGAGTTACGTAGGACAATGGAAAAAACATCTGGTAAAACTCTTATAAAGTTACACTTTTTTTGAGAGAGACGGTGGAGATCCTACATCAATGATCCAAATTGTTTGATACGATTTATTACCTTTAAACTATCAATATATTAGAATTCATGTAATTTGAAAAATTCTAGCTTATGCATTAGATAGTCAAAAATTGGATTGTCTAAATAACAAAAAATAATAGATATTTTTTGACCATATAGAATTATAGACTAGAGGTCAAATGATTTTTGGTATGTAAGTAGTTTAGAGATACTAGGTCATATTCTGCAGTTTGGATCATCAATGTAAGATGTCTACCATCTAATTCAAAAAAGATATAACTTTATCAAAATGATACCAAATGTAACTTGATCCTGATTCTTAGTGCTTTTCATCATTTTTTTAGATGATATATATGAACTTAAGTACCCCAGAGGGGCACAAGAAGTAGGGGACTATAAATTGAGTCCATGGGTCTTGCTCAAAAGTTAGTTTACGTAATAGTTTACGCAAACCATTTTTGAGTCAGAAAAGATCCAATTTCAAAACTATAAACTAGTTTTGATTCTATCAGAATCATTCTACTTGACTGCTGACTGCAGAGAGAGGAGGGAAAGAAGGGCATAATAAGCAGGTGATGTACGGCCATCAATTAAATATATTATCTCGGCAGACCAACACCAGCTATCCACGGAATATATTATTTATTTCAAGTTGCATGTTAGATGTGCTTCGCCTTTCTAGAACGTAGCAAAGTTCAATAGTTACCAAAAGCTCACAATATCATGTTATTTTTTTTATAGAAACTAAAGAGAATCTATTGTAATTTTATTATTCTAAATAATAAAAATTTTTGGTTGAACTAATTTCCATGATTTTTTCCTTCATATCAAAAAAAATTTCACATTAAAAATTGTGTTACCTCTTATTTATGAATTGTTTGATTATTTTGCTTGTTAATTATTTATGTTGATGGTAAAAAATTTTGTTGCTTGGTGAATTATTGTGACATCCAATTTGATTGCACAAAGAGGAAAATGGAATTTGTGGTATTATAATTTTTTGATTGTATTTTCCCAACAAAGTAGTATCAAAGCAAGGTTGCTAGTGGTTGAGTTTTTATGTGCTGATTAAATGGAATAACATTCTGAGTGGCAATATGGTTAAACTCATATCTTCCAATTAATCAATTTTGAAGCTCCAAATGGAAAATTTACTATTTTGCAAAGATTTGCATGATCCCATTGAAAGAGATAGTACCGATCCAAGTGACAAAACTCGGCAAGAGTGGGAGAAAATGAATAGAAAGACAGTTGAATTAATTAGACGGTGGATAGATGATAGTATTTTTTATCATGATACTATGGAGACTAACACCTATAGTTTATGGAAGAAATTAGACAGTCTTTACGAGCGAAAGACTGCATTGAAATAGAGCATTCATGATCAGAAAGCTTGGAAATATGAAGTATAGGGAGAAAAGTTCAGTAGCCGAGCATTTGAATAGATTTCAGAATGTGGTTAATTGGTCAGCTACGATGAAAATGATACTGGATGATGAGTTGCAAGCATTATTGTTGCTCAGCATCTTGCGTGATAGTTGGAAAATTCTGGTTGTATTATTTAGTAATTCAGCTCCTAATGTCGTAGTAACATTAGGAATGGTAAAGCATAGTATACTTAATGAAGAGACCAGAAAAAAAACATGATGCATGTCAGAACCGGTGGTTACAGAAATGCATGCAGAGGAGTAAAACTAGAAACTTGCAAGAATCGTGATATGTTAAGAAGAAGGTCTAAATTCAGAAAAGAGATTAAATAGTTTTATTGTGGCACTAGGGCACATGAAAAAGTAGTGCAGAAAATTTTAAAAAAAGGGCAATCAAGGAAGAGAGGTGAAGAAAAGGAGGAAAAAGATACAACAACAATTGCATTTGATGAAGATGTTATTATTTGTGATGATAGTTGTGTAAACTTTACATGCTAGGATTGTACTTGAGATGTTAACTTGGGTGCCTCTTTTCATATTACTTCTCGACATAACTTCTTCACATGCTACACTAGTGGTAATTTTGGCAATGTTAGGATGGAAAATGATGAAGTAACTAAACTTACGGGCATGAAAGATGTTTGCTTGAAAATTGATATTAGATGCATATTTTGAGAACCTTATCAATCCTTTACATGATCACCCTTTAAATCAAGAGACGGGTTGTCTCCCCGTATTTAATGAGATAGTTTTATAAGATTGTGATAGGCTCTTCATCATCAAGGCTAAGCTTTTTGAGTTTCATCTTGCTTTCACCTATCAAATAGTTCACTTCCGTTGGTGTAGCAATTATACTGGAATGAATTCAATTCTTGATTATAATTTTTAGGGACTGCTTAACTCCAGATCCAATTTATTGTCCATTTGAGGCTCTGGGGCTTGCTAACCAAAGTTTTTTTGTTGTCCATAATTTCGATGATGACACTAATTTGTAACATTAATACCGTTATGCTTAAAATAAGACATTCATATATAAGTCTTAACGAGGTTTGAATGGCAGTCAGAACAGAAGCCTGGAGTTGATTTCTATACTTACAATGTGATCCCATGCATCACGCACCTAACTTTTCCACCAAACAGACGGCACTACAACCTTTGTCTAGGCAAAAGCCAAAGCGGTCAAATGTGACATCAACCAAGAAGCATCTTTGACTCCTTTCGATGATTCCTGTGCCAAGTGCCATTCGGAGATTCGGAGACTCAAACGTGCTGCACGAAATCACGAAATCCGCGAGCTGAAGTAGAAACTGCCATCAAAAGTCGACACAACGAAACGTCACTACGTGGTATATGTTCCAAGAACAGAACGAGTCGCATGAGAATTTTTTTTAATGTAATTCTGTTTAATGTACTTAAATAATAATTAATCAGAGAAAATAGAGGGATCAGAGGAGTCTGGAATGATATTATTATTATTTTTATTTATTTATTTATTTGCATAGGAAGAGGAAAGAAGAGGCGAGGAGAACCTCATCCGCATAGCAACTCCCACTGAGCCCTCTTTCTACTATATAGTGTTTGATACGGATAGAATATTTTTTACTCATACTTTCTCTATCCGTAGCAGAGCCCCATCAGTGTGGTAACTGTATTTCCATATGAGTACGTCACACCAGCACCATCTAAATTGCCGTAGGCCTATGGAACGATTTTATTGTACGGAGATGGAATGATAAGGTTGTCATGCTTGCTCTCACCAAATTTTCTATGAACTGTCTCTTCCCCTGTGGGGGCCAGTGGGTATGATGTGCGGAGATGGAATGATAAGGTTGTCATGCTTGCTCTCACCAAATTTTCTATGAACTGTCTCTTCCCCTGTGGGGGCCAGTGGGTATGATGTGCCGGCAGGCGGTGGTTTGATGAGATATCCTGGGGTGATCCCGGTGTATCCAACGACGGGGATTTCTCCAGCGGAAGGAGACTCCTCCGGTTCCAACGTAAGAATTCGAAGGGCTTCCCAGTAGCTTTTTATGGTAATAGTGTTGCTTATTCTGTTCTTTGGTTTTTTTTTTTTTTTTTTTTGTGGGGGGGGGGGGGGGGGGGGGGGGGGTAAACAAGTAACTACTCTTTGGCGATGGAAGTTTTCTATTTTCTTGGTTTATTGTAAGCATATATCTAATGTATGGAGAACTGATTGTAAATCAATATAAATACATTTAGTTTATTAGCTGGTACTTGAGATATCAGGATAGTTATCTCTTGATTTTTTTTCCTCCCCATGCACGATCGGTAGAGGTGTGTAAAAGATCCGGCCAAACCGCGGATCCAACCCAAATTGGTCTCTTCGGTTCGATCTATATTACTTTTTTTAAATTCAGTCTGTTTTTGCTTTAAGAAATTCTTGAACCGAAAAAATTCTATTCGATTTCGATTTGAATTTTCAAAAAAGTGATTCAAACCGATCCGACCCAACCCATATATGTCTAAACATATATTTATTATTTTTTTTATTTTTTCTTATATTTTTTATACATGTACAATAAAATTTTTATGTTTACACATAGCTTCGCCCATTTAGTCCAATCCATTGAATATAAACACTATATAAAATAGAATTTTTTTTTTATGTTTAGACTTAGCCTAGCCCATTAAATATCAATATGATAAACCGAATCAAACCGAACCAAACTAAATTTTTTGGGTCGATTTCAAACGATCTTTATAGATGATAGGTTCGATTTCAATTTCAATTTTAACAAAATGGTTTAAATCGATTCAGTTTTGGGTTTAGCTCCAGACTGATCACCCCTAATGATAAGCAAATATATAGTATGATATGACAAATAGTAGGAAAGGCTTAGAGCGGCTCCTTAGCCCACTACATAAACAACTTAAAACTATTTGTTGGCATTATAACTTTGCTCACAATCAACAATGACGTTGTCCCAAGTCTATGAGATTTCTATGCAAACATCTTAATGATAACATTGCTGATGTAGCCTTCCATCTAAAGTCGAAGTTGTTAGAAATATTAAGGATCTTGGGTTTACTTTTATAAACCATAAATAACATAACATATTACCTTGAGCCATTCATAAAGCAAGTAAATGCTGACAAGAACCTCCAATCATCAGACAAAGACTTTTAATCGTGAGTATAGAATCTACAGTATTGCACTGAAACTTTAAGATCACAAACAAATAGTGCAACTTGCTGTTCTCTCCTTACTCTCTTTATTTATGCCCATGGTTGTGATGGGAAACCTCACAAGCTTCTGTTAAGTGGAGAGATGGACCAAGAGCCTTTTTATAGTACCTTAAGTGACTCTTCCCATTATGAGTCACAATGTTTGGCTCTTCATCTTCCTCTTAGATTTAATGTATTACATTGAATATCTTTATTGAATCCATTAAATACAATACAATGTCTCCATCATTCTTTGTATCACAAAACTTTTCATGTAACTTATGGAGTGTTGTGATGACATTAATGTGGTCATGAAGGTCATTCTTTATATCAGAAAACTTTTTATGTAGAGTTTTGTGATGACATTAATCTAGTCATGAACACCGTTCTTTATATCACAAAACTTTTCACGTACAATTTTGTGATGACATTAATGTGGTCATGAAGGCCATTCTTTATATTACAAAACTCTTCATATACCTTATAGAGTTTTGTGATGATATTAATGTGGTCATGAAGGCCACTAATTCTAATAGAAGTCCCGTCCTAATTTTTCACTTCTCTACCTTTGGTTTAAGCCTTTCAGCAATTCTAAGAGCTGTAGGACGACATATTACTCAGCGTAGATCAAATATGATCTAAAATAAATATCAATTAAATCAAGCAACAATAGTAAGAAAATTGGGATAAAAAATAAATTTATTCTAAAAAAAATTGAGGCTGCAACAATGAGTTTGGCTCCTCTCACAAAGACACCTCATGAAAACTTTTCCACCATGGAAATGTCTCACTAAAACTCCCCCAACTCTTTCCCTCTGTTTGGCATGAAGGATGGATACTAGAGGAAAGATGGATGATGAAGAGAATGGATGGGTCTTGCATCCATCCTCTCGTGCATTTAGTGAAACATGAAAAGATGGAAGGGGATGATTTCTTTCTCTATTTGGTATAGGAGGAACGAAAGGAAGGATGCATGATTTTTATATGACATTTTTACTAAGCTATCCTTTGATAAAAAAGTACTATTATTATCAATTTATAATATTATTTATACTAAAGAAATAGAGCAATACATAAGTTTATAATCTTTATACTTATAATTATATAAAAACAATATAAATATTTAATTTAATAAATAGTCTTATAAATAAATTTAATAATTTAGGGTTTTTTCTTCTTCTTTTTTTTTGGTACAAAGCTTTCCCTCCTTGTTGGCCGGCATTTCTCATCCCTTAGGGAGCAAGCTAACAAGTCCCTAAGAAACCATATTTCCTTCCTATCGGCCTTGAAAACCCGCCAAAAATTCACTTAAAAATGGCCAATAGTACCACGACCCACACACACACAAAGAAAAGACTCTCTTTTGCTTTTCCTCTCTCTCTCTCTCTCTCTCTGGGTCCATTCGGATCGGATCGGATCCGTTTGGTGAACCCAGATCCGGCCTAGAAAATGATTCGGGTCCAATTTTAGGACCCGACCCGGACCTCGGGTCCTAAAATTCGGGTCGGATTGGGTCTATGCAGGTTGGGTCGGGTCGGGTCATGGGTCAACCCGACCCATTTGCAGCGTTATGTGCAATCAGTCTTTAAAAGCAATATCATGACTGCTAACCCTTAGGAGGCCAAAAAGGAAAGAGTAAATACATACTAATTTTTCTGATTGGTCCGCATTTCTTTTTTTTAAGGTAAATCTGAATTTTATTTATGCCCGTCTAGATAAAATATATCTATATGAATTAAAAATATATATATATGAAAAAACCAAAAAAAAAGTCAGAAAATGATGTCTATAAAGTAGTTCCTTCATGGTTATGTCTAAGCCTACATGTCTGCATTTCATTATTTACGCGCTTGATATGCTGATGCTTTTTTTTTAATTAATCTAGATTTTGAATTTTAATATCAAAATCCATGTTATTTTTTTCCCCGCTTGGGGAGAGGTCCAGCCTAATCTGATTTATTCGTTTTTGGTATTCTCGATCAAATTCATGCTATTTCCAGTTGGTTGTTCTCACTTGAACTTATTTCTTTTCTTGCTGCTCCAGTGTTCATTGAATGGTTGGGCTTTTGGACCGCTCAAGTTTTCAAATGAGATGGAGATGCGGAATTCATTGGTTACGGAGAACATGTGAATTCGAGTACGTGTATGTGTATGTTGTACATGTAAAAAGAAGGATTGCTATACCAAAACCAAGGCCTGGACTGGTTGTTCGATGGTATGGGTCGATATACCCCCGTGCCAGGCCCATAGCAACACAATAGAGGAGGTAGGGGCGATGGAGAGCCAGAGAGAAGAAAAAAAAAAGTGAAGAGGAGAGAGGGAGGGAGAGAGAAAGAGGGTGGCGGATGTTCGGGGAAGGCCAGCGAAGGGCTGAGGAGACGCGTAGAGGGGCGGAGGAGGAGTTCTGCCTCCAGAACTTTTATTTTGAATGAAACAAGGAAACTGGAGGAGGAACCCCTCCTCCGCACCACTGCGCAGCTCTCCGAGGGCCACTTGCAGTCAGCCGCCACCTGCCCTCTCTCTTTATTTCTCTCTCTCCCTTTCTCTTCTGCTCTCTCTCTCTTTTTCTCTCCACTACACCAAAAAAGAAAATTTCCGACTCTTATTTGCCGACGCTTATTCCAAGCGTCGGCAAAAAATTTTTTCCGTCAACATTTGCCGACGCTTTTTAAATTTGTCCCAAAAGCTTAAATTTATAGAATGAGGTAGATTTATTTATATATTTTATATTTTCTTGCACAAATCAATGGCTTAATTTGAATAGCAACATGGCTTTAATGTAATAGGGTGGAGACGGATTTTTATATTTTTTTTCTTCTGTGCGGCATGATAATAAAGCCGGTAGGCTAAGTTCTGAGATATTCCCCAGTTTATTGCAGCTTGATAGTAGAAACAATGCACTTGGGCATTCAAGGCGCATTGAATGAGCTCTTTTATTTCCTAGGCCTGTTAACAAGCTGAGCCGAGCTCGAGCCTAGGAAGCTTGGGCTCGGCTCGTTCCACAGAATCTCGGGCTCAGGCTTGAGCTCGGGCTTGGTTCCGAGCTCTGTATTGGGCTCGAGTTTGGGCTTGCTTGGCACAGCAAAGGCTCGGACTTGAGCTCGTAAAGCTTGTTTCAAGTACGAGCTCAAGCCCGAGCCGGAGCCCGAGCTCGGGGATGGGGATGGGGCGGGCGGGAGAGAGAAGAAAGAAAGAAAGAAAGAAAGAAAGAAAGAAAGAAAAGAAGAAGAAGAGAAGAAAGAAGGAAAGAAAGAAAGAAAGAAAAAAGAAAAGAGAAGAAAAGACTCACCGGTTCATCGTCACGTGCAGCGGCCGCTGGTTTCGGCCGCGAGCGCCGCCGACACGAGTGTCAGCCGCAGGCACGACTGAGGATGCCGCAGGCGCCGCCGGCCGTGGCCCGGCCCTCCCGTGCGAAAGACTCCTTCCTTGATTTACCAATGGAGGAGGGCTTCTCCTCCCCTCCTCTGTCGTGTTAAAACGGAAAGGAAGAGTCGGGAAAGAGAGGGAAAGAAAGGGGGAGAAAAGGAGAAGAAAGGGAGTCGGAAAAGTTCTGGAGAAAAGAGAAGAAAAGAAAAAAAAAGAGAGGAGGGAATGGGTTAACTGGTTGGGTTCGGGTTAACGGATTGAGTTCGAACCCGAACCAATCCAATACAATTTAAAGAAATTAAATGGATTTGGGTTAGCTCGGGTTGGGTCTGATCTAAATCCAACTGAATTCAATCAGATTGGGATTTAAATTGATTAAGACAAATAAAGTTTAATGAGGTTGAGTCCAAGTTTAATTGGGTCTGAACCCAATTAAATTGTTAATTGGATTGAGTCTTCATTTGGGCTCGTGAGGTACTCAGGCTCGAGCTCGGGCTTGGGCTCAGATTTAAACGGACCTCATTTTAGGTTCGGGCTTATTTGATTAACGAGCCGAGCTTTTTATCGAGCTGAGCCCGAGCAGTTCGGCCCGTTAACAGGCCTACTATTTCTTACATCTTTTTTTCCAGATGATTGCTTGCTGGTGGCTAGAGCAAATGCAAGGGATGGATTATGCTTGAAAATGCTACTTGGCTTATATTGTGCCTTTTCAAGTCAGGCTATTAATGCAGCAAGGTCATATATAACCTTCAGTCCCTCTACTCCTACCTATGCTAGAAATCAAACTCGGCGCACCTTTCAAATTCCAAGAAAGAATGATGTCTGGCAATATCTGGGCATTCCTCTGTTAGGTACCAAACTTTCAGCTGCAGATTTTAATTTTCTTATGGACAAAATAGTGACCAAAATTGAAGGGTAGTAATGGAAGGCTTTATAGTTCCCAAGTAGAGCAACCTTGCTTTAATCAGTTTTATCATCTGTGCCTCTATATAATATTGCTTATGTGCATATTCCTCTCTCTGTTATTCAGCAGCTTGAGAAGGCCTTTAGAGCCTTTCTGTGGGGCCATTCAACTGAAAAAAAATGGGGTTGATATCTTATCTCATGGGACATCGTTCGCTCTCCTAAATCTCGTCTCGGACTTGGCCTTCAGTTCCTTCGGATTAGACATCAAGCGTTTGCATGCAAACTTGCTGCTCGGTGCTTCATGCTGACTCTTTGTGGGCTCAAAATATGTATGCTAAATACAAGTTTCAAGGTCAATGACAAAAATTATATGATGCCTCCTGTTGCCACCAAAATTGAGCTGGAGGTCGGAGTGCAGCTTGGGCGACCCTGAGGTCGGTTAGAGACGAGCTGAGCAGGCTGGCCAAGGTACATAGGGTGGATCTCCTCCATGCGTAGCCTGCAAAAAGGCTGCTTATCAGAGAGTTTCCGGCAGAGGTCCCTTCCATGCCTAAGTCAGAATCGAGAGACAATAATGTTGAAGAGGGAACATTTTAGCAAAGTGTAGGCTCTATGAGTAATATTGCATGCATACTTGAGGTTCCTCACGCCGTCCGTTTATATAGGAAAACCCATTTTGTCGTTACCGAGTCTGACGTGGCTTGCAACGATGGTCAAATAACGGCTGGTAGTACGACCGAGGTATGGGTGCCGGTCCACATGGGTGGCGGGTAGCCCCGGTGGGGCACAGGCCGTGGTACTACCACGATTGTGGGTCGTGAAAGCTGTTAGTTGTTATAACTGTCAGCCCTTGTCGACACGTGTTGATTATCCTCCCCGACTAAGGTTGAGGTTGCTTACTACTTCTGCTGATTGGTTGCTTGGTTGGGGCCGAGGTCGTTCTCCTTAGTTTGCATCCGGGGTCGAGGATGCAGGTCTGACCCGGGGTCAAAGTGTCTAATATTTTTCGCAACACCTCCAAACAACTTGGAATTCTGAAGAAAACTGCAGCATCTGCTCCTTATGTGCAGCTTCAATTTATATGGTCCCTCAAAGCAGGCTCACGAATTAATTCCATGCAAGATCCATGGTGTTCTACTACATCCTTGATTGCTTGGCCTAGTTTTGCTAAAATGGATGTGGATGTTACAAACATGTAGGTGGAATCTTTAATTTCAGCAGATACATCACGGAACAGAGCCAACTTATCCACTATTTTTTTTGGCTGAGATGATGACCAACATATGTTGTATTCCTACGTCAACTGGAAGATGGGCTAATCAGCTTTGTTGGGACTCCAACGGGCTCAATTCTGAGACCGCAAGAGAGATCTATAAAAATCTTTGTTGTCCACGACCGACCAAATACTTCTCCATCCTTCTGTTGGGTATGGAAACTTTTGATTCCTATGAGTGTCAAAGCTTGTTGCTGGAAATTGGTATGGCAATTGGCAAAAACTCTCCTGCAGACAACTTCTTCATAGAGGAGGTATTTTAAGGGACAATACGCAGCTTTGCGACTTATGTCCTAATGATATTGAAGACTGCTCACATGTTGATATTATTCATTGTTCATTTGCCCGACAATTTTGGCAGCAGCTATCAAGTATTGTAGGCATAGGTTTCTATCCTAATTCTCTGCCGGCATTGTTACATTTCTTAGCTAATGCCATGCCATGGTAGAGATCCCTTATAGCCTTCATTACTTGGAGGCCGTGGACAGCTCGAAATGAACGACCATTTCAGCATGTTATTACCACCCCGGCCCAGCTGGTAAGGTATTCTTATCTCTATTCGATGGATATGATATCTCTCCAGGCTAATGAGGATTCATAAAGCACATTCAACGCCCTAAAGTAGATTCTCTAATGAGGATTTAAATTAAGTAGCTTAATGGTTTTATTCAATGGCTACCCCCTCCCATTGGTGTCGTGAAAATAAACTTTGATGGGCCCATTCAGAATATGCAGGCTGCAGCTGGGTTTATGATCGATCATTAGAGATGCTTACTATTTGGGCTCCTGGCCCGCGCATGCATTCTACTTCAGCAGCCGCTTGGGAGGGGTCAGATAGGATAGGCTATCCTTCATTTTGAGGCTTCACAAATTTGGATAAAAGTGACTCCTCTACAGTGATTGTTTGGATTAATATAGGTAATAGTTACAAAGGAGCTGCCAATCCATTATTCAAGGACAAAATGCAGTGGAGAAGAGCCTTATTTGCATTCAAAACCCTTAATTCAGGATGCAGTGGACGCATTCTAGAGAACGAGAAGATGTAGTAAATGATCAGAATTCGGCACCATCGGACCTTGGATGTATATATATTACCGGCTTATACTTGGTGTATGTTACACTACTCTTTAATTCAGGATTAGCCTCCGCTTTCGTACAAAAGAAAGTCCGTAGGCCACGACAGCCATGAAGAGGGAAAGAAGCACAATAAATTTGGTTCACTACGGACCGTGCATAGGCAAATTTGTTGCTAGTGGAATTGCGTGATGTTGGCAAAGTCGTTTGTTTCTTTATCTATTATATCCTATACAAAGGCACACGTAAAATTCGTCTCGCATGACGCAAAAGTGGAGAACTCTGGGAGTCATTTTTTTAAACGATACAAATTCTATTGGAGAGAAGATTGATTAAAAAAGTTGAAGCTCAAAATCATTTATAGGAACAACACAAATACAAATATGGATGTTATGTCTTTGTATAAAACCATGGTCATTGCAGGCCTGGTCCTTTTTTTTTTGCCCAAAACAAATACCAATAGGGCCTAGCGGCCATTAATCATCCATGCAGATGAATGGATAATGGAGTTTAGAGTACTTTGAGATCTGTGCATAAAAAAATCTAATGATTGGCTAAGGAAAGAAGAACCACATTCATATACTCATGGCATCATGCTCTCGTAGATAAGAATTTATGCTAGTTATGCCTTCCAGAGTGGAAGTTGATTCGGTGGTTGTTATGTTGATGCGTTGCAACTTGTTTATGGTGGTCCAATGACTTAAATTAGGGGCTCCTGATATACGCACATGATTAGTTCTCTTGCCATGTGGCATCAGTTGGCGCATCTCAAATTATTCGTTGCCAGCGACCCTTCATTGGTGATTGGTGGAAGGAAAATGCTTGGGGATATTGATGAATTGCACGTCACCGTCCATCAAATTGGCCTGCCATGATTGACGATAAATCCTTAAGTTGCACCAATCCTCTTCAGCCACCTGGTAAGAGAATTGTCCATGCTGAGAGCTTTATAGCATTGCTCCGTGCACTCCATGATGTACTATTTTTGATTTTCTTAGCTGTGTCTGTACACGTTATGTATGATACTTTCGTTTTCAACCAAAAAAAAAAAGTGATCCTGATCGGATGATCCTTCCTTTAAGCTGGTGCGATAGATTTGGCCTTCGGCTTGGCCAGCACTCCTAAAGGGCCCCGGAAGCGCCAGGGGCTTTCAATAGTAACGTAGCGATGTATGTAACATGGTGTTGTTCTTTGTTAAGCCGAACTGGGAGGTCACCTAGGAACCGCCCGTTAGATCAAATGAGCATAATAGGCATTCGTTTGCCATAGGAATATCAACAACCAAGTGAGCAAATGGTAATCTCAAAGTCCATTTAACATTGAACTATATATTTTTTCTGAAAAAAAAAAGAATTCCATCGTATTTAGCTCTCACTTTAGTAGAAGCAAGGAATTATCATTGTACAATTGGAACAAAATACAGAAGCTTTGTTAAGAATGCGCCACTGATGCTTCTAACGCGATTCATTTTATTAAAAATTTAATCAATATTATATCATAGTATTTATTAATATTTATATTGATTTACAATCAGTTCTCCATACATTAGATATTTGCTTACAATAAACAAAGAAAATAGAAGCATATAACCAATACATCCATCACCACATAGTTACTTGTTTACCCCAAAAAATAAAAAGAAAATCACCAAAGAACAGAATAAGGAACACTCTGACCATAAAATGCTACTGGGAAGCCCTTCCAATTCTCCCGCTGGAACCGGAGGAGTCTCCTCCGACTGGAGAAATCCCCGCCGTTGGATACACCGGGGTCGCCCCAGGATACCTCATCAAACCTCCGCCTGCCGGCACGTCATACCCACTGGCCCCCACTGGATACTTGTACCCCTCGGTCACCGCCGGCCGTCCCGTCGGTGGACCGTCCACGTAAACCGTACCAGCGTGAACTGCATTAGCCATGACCCGGTGAACCGGTTGCTGATACCCGACCGGAATTTGTCCTCCAGGCATTGGTGCTACAGGGTGAAGGTATGGAGCGGGCATAGCAACCGGCCCGACCGACAAGCTCCCTCCACTGACCGGACCAGGCACAAAGTAAGCCGGAACCGGCTCAGGCATGTACTGCCAGGCTGGGTTGCTGACGTATCCTCCCGGCTGGTTGACCTGCGGTTCGACCGGAACGTCCCGATTTTCCTCGCCGTCCGGTTTCGTCTTGACCGGCGGGATGGGTGGTGCGGACGAGGCGGAGCGGTAGTGAGGGGATGGCGTGGCGGGAGCGGGCGAACCGGGGTCCGAGGCGTTCTCGTAGGCCGTCCGGGTTTTGTATGTAGGCGCCGGCTCGTCCGAGTTGGTCTCGAGGCCGAAGAGGTAGTCCGGGACCTCGGAGACGACGGAGGAGGCCTCGGAGCGGCTGCGCTCGAGGCCGTTGAGCGCGTCGACGAACCAGTGGTGGCGGGCGGGGCCGGGGCCGTCGATGACGGAGCCGAAATGGCCGGAAGAAGGGTCGGAGGGGGAGAAGAGGAAGAGGCGGAGGCGAGGGGTCCTTGAGGAGGCGGCGGCGCCGCCGCCTGGGGAGGAGACGGAGAGGCGGTCGTACTCGTCCATCATATTCTCGACGTCCTCGTCGGAGGAGACGGAGATGAGGGCGTCGAGGTCCTCGTTGGGGAGCTGGTACCTGACAGCGAGTAGGTGGGGGTCGCCGCCAGCAAGCTTGGAGAGCTTGGACAGGAGGGCAGAGAAGGTGATGGAGCGGGGGACGGCGACGATGCGGGTGTCTCCGCCGACGTAGCGGAGCAGGTGGTCGTGGGGGCGGGGGAGGATGCGGCCGCCAAAGCTGCACATGAGGCGGACGCGGGGGGCGGAGGGGTCATCGAGTTGCCACCGGGACGGGGGTGGTTGCCGGGGGTTGCCGGACACCGGAGTGGAGGCGGCGGAGCCCGCGGCGGAGGAATCGAGGTCTGACGGGTAGTGGGAGGTCATCGATCCGCTGGAGGAATAGGTCCTGTATTGTTCCCACAAAAAGCCCTTGTTAGATAAAAAGAATGACGTGAATGCTTTTTTTCCCTTTTTTTTTTTGGGGTGCTCCTTTGGATGACAAGGTATGATGGGGTTGGTGTCGGCGTAAAACGAAGTAATAGAATATTTTATTCTTTTTATAATGATTGGAGGCATCTTTTGTGATGATGAAGCCGCTTTCCCCTTTGTTGTATTTTCAGGTTCTCACATACTAAAAGATAAAAATGTGGTTTCCGTTGCATTTGCAACGATAAGCGAAGGGGGAGTACTTGATGGAGGCTTGGATTCCATCTACCTATGTGAGATTGGATATGCCTTTTTCACTGCTAGATTTGTTTGATAATGTTTTAAGTGCACTCGTATAAAGAAATGCTGTCATGGCTCATAACAAGAATAATCTTCGCAATCGACCTACAATTCTTATGT
Organism: Phoenix dactylifera; assembly: GCF_009389715.1. Lineage (NCBI taxonomy): Eukaryota > Viridiplantae > Streptophyta > Magnoliopsida > Arecales > Arecaceae > Phoenix > Phoenix dactylifera. The sequence goes on along the minus strand of NW_024067773.1, from coordinate 213,592 downwards.
GAGCTCGCAAATTCAAATGTGGGCAGCTAAATGGCTGATAAGTTTTGTTGACGAGAATTCTTAAATTAATACATTTGTCAAACATTGTTCATTACAATATAATTATGTGCATGCATGTAATTAACAAACACAGAAAAGGATTTATAAATGATCATAACACATTCTTATGATGATCTCCTATTGGTGATTAATAATATAATCAGTTCAACTTTTCTTTTGAGAGTGATACAGAATGTGATTATAAATCTATTACACAATTATCTCTGGCCTTTGATTTAAGACAAGAGACCTATTTTGTGTGTTTTTATTTTTATTTCAAAATGCTCTACCGTCATAAGTAGACTAATCAAATGATTTGTAGATAAGGTGTGGACGCAATTAAAACCTCCTTAACCATCGCAATACAATAAAGGTTCCTGCCATAAACGATGCACGCATGGCTTATTAATTTTGTAGTATATGACAATCTGATTGAGATCAAATCGAAATCAACTTGCAACTTGATGCTATTTTGGTTGCTATATATAGCACCAGAATTTAATTTTATTATATTTCATTGATACGTTACATGGTAGGTAATGCTATGATTGATAAATAAATTAACTAATAAATAGTTTAAGCATGCAAATTCTACTGTATTTGATTTGGTAGGATAGGAGATGTCTTGAATTATTACAGCCGGCATGCTATCCTCGGATGTATTGTAGCAGGACTGAGCTTAGTATCCCTCAGGTATTACTCTCCTTAAGCCCTATAAATTCTAAGGTAAAACCTACTGTGCTTCTTCTACAGGAAAATCCAGAAGAGGCTTAATTTTGCTGGATCCAATATTCTAGTATTCAGGTAACTAAAATGGAAGATCAATAAAACATATTGACCCCCTTACCCAGCATGATCTCTTGATGGTATAGCTACCTATTTTTGGATCTTATCCACACCCCTGCAACACAAGAAACCCAAACCACAGAAAAGACCTGATATGTTGATGCAAAATACCATGATGCCAAAAAAACAAAATATAATATTTCCACCTCCACTTAGAATAAATACTAAAGAACATCAATTATGTGCAATTTATAGATATCACTGAAGAACCTTAAGAGCTCTCCAAAAAAAAAAAGGACTCCTCAGGAAAATAAGAAAAGATGAGAAACAGAGGAATCAAAAGCATATGAGCAGCTTTCGGAGCCATTAGTATATAGAACAATCAAACCAGAAGAGGAAATTTTTTATAATCATGCTTCCCTCTACGGAGAAAAGAAATCAAAAATCAACTTTATATATGGAGCTATAGATACCTAAAACTTTGTTTCCAAAAAAAAACCCTCAAACTTACTTGCAAGAGGTTGAACGGTGGCTCCTCTATGATTTGAGCTTTTGCAGACACAAACACAGAGGCAGAGAGAGAGAGAGAGAGAGAGAGAGAGAGAGAGAGAGAGAGGTATGATGAGAGTGGAGGGTTCTGCTCTGGCCTACTTTAGGAAAAAAAGGCAAGTGGAGAGGAAAAGGTTAAGAGATGGACGGCTGGCTGGTGCGTGGAAGTGGGCCCTATGCCCTTCTAAAATATCGGGCATCGTGACGTGGCGTCAGTTGGTTTGCCTTTTGTGAGGCGGTACGGTGGGGCCAGTCCGCTCGTGACTTGCATGCGTGGAGTCCTACTGGCTTTCGGATTTGGACGTGACCGGGGAGCTCAGCGTTCGCTAGTCTAAACTATAACCGACCGGTGGATCGGCCTGAGTCCTTTTCCATTAACCCCGGCCGACCCGCAGAAAGAAGAACAGAGCAGTGCAGCTCTAGTTGAAGAGATGTGGCGCGCCTAGAAATGGATGCCAACGCATTTCAAAAAACAATATGCAAGATTCTCAAGTGAGAAATCTCACTCTGTAGGATGTCTCACAGCCTTACCTGGGTCTCACAGTTTGGTTTCCCTAGGACATCTCTGTTTGACTATAAGATCGGTTAGTCATATTAATTTAACATGCTAAGATTTAGAATTACAAATAATACCGTATTCAAGTTTAAGGGATATACCGGCGGAAGACATATTGAATACGTTCTTCAATCACCTGGAATAATAACGGCTGGATCTTCCCTTCCTTGCTCCTCACAAAAGATAGCCGTCAATGGGGCAAGCTATCAACCATTATGGAGAGGAGAGGGGGACCTAGCCTATATATAGGAAACATAGAGGAGCCTTCCCATTAAAGGCTCCAAAACCCTAATTGGGTTTCCTGGCCTACATACCAAAAGTACCACAATAAATAGGACTCAATCCTATACATCCAAGGTGCACCAAAAGCCCATAAAATAAAATGATCACACATCATATTGGGCTTAACCATAGTACCATTCTGAGTCATACGTCTAACCCATTTTATAAAACAAAAATACGCAATCAGTGTAAGCCCATATTTTGAAATTATTCTAACATTCTCCCACTTGGGCGAACACGGATTGTCATATTAATTTAAAAACTTTGTTTTGAAAACGACTCTCGGGTTAGACTACAAAAGTGGCCACACATATAGCTCAAATGATAATCACCTTGGATACATGATCCGGTCCAACAAGAACATCAACATTGAGCATGGAAGTCGTTACACCATTTAATCGATGTAAGACCACTCCACAGCTACAAATGCTAACATCCTTATCGACATGGATCCCCATCCTCCAACCAATGTGGTGGTATGTAGTATAAAATTAGCACCAAAATGTGATCAAAGGTGTGCTAATTCATATCGGTCCTCATAAATACTTCAAAAGAAGCCATATGTCTCAAAAGAGACTCACATCATGTCTTTATGCATTATATCTCGAGATCAAAATGATATCATAATAAAAGACATATGTGCAATGCATGATCAAACATAATTATAATTTCTGTGCACAAAATACAGAATTATAAATAGGAAGATAAATATTTTTTTTATAATTGGAAGAGGCTGTACCCGAAGCATATGGGTTGCCTACGTACCTCGTAAAGAGGATCAAGCCAAAACGTAGTTCTTTTACATAAATAACTCCCACTAACCCAAAATATCAAAAGTTTCCACAATGCCCATATTGGCAATATGTGTCTTAAAGACTTTCGGTGCGAGTCCTTTAGTCAATGGGTCTGCAATCATTACCTCTGTATTTATATGCTCTATTTTTGTCTGCCCTTCTTTAACTTTATCTCTGACTACCAAGTACTTGATGTCTATATGCTTAGAGCCACCAGAACTCTTGTTATTCTTTGAAAAGAACACCGCTGCACTATTATCACAGTAGATGGTAATTGGTCTCGAGATGGAATCAACAACTTTTAGTCCAGAAATAAAATTCCTTAACCAAATGGCTTGGACCGTAGCTCCATAACATGCCACAAATTCAGCCTGCATAGTAGAAGAAGCCACTAGAGTTTGCTTAACGTTTTTCCAAGAAATAGCACCACCAGCCATCATAAAAACATAACCTGAAGTTGACTTCAGATCATCTTGACATCCTGCAAAATCAGAATCTGAGTAGCCTACCACCTCAAGATGATCTGTACGCTGAAAGGTAAGCATATAACCTTCAGTCTTTTTCAAATATCTCATAACTTTCTTAGCTGCTTTCCAATGCTCATGTCCTGGATTCGATTGAAATCTACTAAGGACGCTTACTGCATAGGCTATGTCAGGTCTAGTGCAAACTTGAGCATACATCAAGCTCCCTACAGCACTTGCATAGGGTATGTTCTTCAAAGATTCTCTTTCAAGTTCATTTCTTGGACACTGGGCTTCGCTAAACTTATCCCCTTTTACTATAGGTACATCACCGGGTGCACAATTTTGCATATTGAACCTCTCTAGGATGCGTCGTATGTATGTCTTCTGTGAAAGTCCCAACAAGCCACAGTCTCTATCACGCTGTATCTCAATTCCAAGTACAAAGGAAGCTTCTCCAAGATCTTTCATTTCAAAATTAGCAGATAACATTTTCTTTGTCTCATGAAGTAACCCTAGGTCACTGCTGGCAAGTAAAATATCATCCACATACAAAACAAGAAAAATGAATTTTCTCCCACTGATCTTGAGATAAATGCATTGGTCCACTGTATTTTCAACAAAACCAAGAGAAGTCACAACTTCATCAAATTTCAAATACCATTGTCGGGATGCTTGCTTGAGTCCATATATGGATTTGTTCAACTTACACACTAAATTTTTCTTTTCCTCTACGACAAAACCTTCAGGTTGCCTCATGTAAACTTCTTCATAGAGATCTCCATTTAAAAACGCTGTCTTAACATCCATTTGATGAAGCTCCAAATTATAGTGTGCTACAAGTGCCATGATAATTCTAAAGGAATCCTTGGATGAAACCGGTGAAAAAGTCTCATTATAGTCAATGCCCTCTCGCTTAGTGAACCCTTTGGCAACCAGTCTAGCCTTTTGTCGTTCAACATCCCCTTTTGAGTCTAACTTGGATTTGTAAACCCATTTGCAACCTATAGCCTTAACATGTGGTGGAAGTTCAACAAGTTCTTAAACTTTATTTCTCTTCATAGAAAGCATTTCATCTTCCATGGCATTCAGCCATTTATCTGAGTCAGGTCTTGTTAATGCTTCATTAAAAGAAACAGGATCAATATTATGCCCAATATTAAAATCACTCTCCAGTAAGTAGACAATATAGTCATTAGGCAAGGCAGATTTTCTTTCCCTTTGTGATCTCCTAACTTGTGGTTCAGAAAATGACTCTACTGGTGTTGGAGGAGGAACGTGAAGTTCTTCTTGATGCTCAGGTTCTTCATTAACTATTGTAATTGGCTGAGAAATAACTTTTTCTTGTACAACAGGAATTAGAACCACAACTTGATCCGGTTCAGCAAAAATTTTATTTAACACGGAGCTCTCACTATTACCAACATTATTTCTAAAAATTTTGCTGTAATGGACTCAACAATTCTGGTGCCACGATTAGAACAATAGAACTTGTAGCCTTTTGATCTATCTGGATACCCAATGAAAAAACCAGGTGTGGATTTGGGGTCTAATTTCTTTTCATAAGGATTATAAATCCTAATCTCAGCTGGGCAGCCCCAAACTTTAAATGGGCTAAACTGGGTTTACGACCTGTCCATAATTCAAAAGGAGTTTTCTCAACAGCTTTACTAGGAACCCTGTTCAGAATGTACATGGCAGATTTCAATGCTTCACCCCATAAGAATTCTAGCAAATTTGTTCTACTCATCATACTCCTGACTATATCCTTTAGAGTCCGATTACGCCTTTCAGAAACACCATTTTGCTCAGGTGTTCCTGGCATTGTGTATTAAGGGACTATCCCACTTTGCTGTAAAAATCTTGCAAAATCACCCATGTTCTGACCAGACTCGTCATACTTACCATAGTATTCACCACCACGGTCAGATCTCACAACTTTGATACTTTTCTCACATTGTTTTTCAACTTCCATTTTAAATATCTTGAATTTTCAAGAGCGAGGGATTTATCATTAATTAAGTAAACATAACCATAACGTGAGAAATCATTAATGAAGGTTATAAAATATTTGTTCCCACATATAGTAGAAGGTAACGGTCCACTAATATCGGTGTGAATTAGATCCAAAGGACCATCGCTTCTAGTGGATCCCTTTCTTGTAGTTTTAGTCAGCTTTCCTCTTATGCAATCTATGCAAGTGTCAAAATCCGAAAAATTTAGAGAGGGTAGAATCTCAACTTTCATCAATCTCTCCATTCGCTCTCTTGAAATGTGCCATAAACGCTTATGCCATAATATAGAGGATGATTCACTAATTAAAGCCCTTTTCTTTCCAACTTTAGTAACACAAGAGATTTCATCAACAGGAGCCAAAATCAATTTGTATAAACCATCACACAAAATGCCATGTCCAACCATACGAGAGTCATAAAATAGTTCAATCATTCCATTACTAAATTTAAAAGAAAATCCAGTCTGATCAAGCTTTGACACAGAAATTAAATTCCGTCTCATCGTCAGTACAAAAAATATATTTTCCAAAATAAGAGAAAAACCAGACTCCAAGGATAACTTCACTGCTCCTATAAACTCAACTTTAACTTGAACTCCATTTCCAACGCATAGGTTCACTTCATTCTCACTTGGCCTCCGTCTCCTTATTAATCCCTGTAAGGAATTAGTGATATGAATACTTGCACCAGAGTCTATCCACCAAGAATTTAAAGGTACATCTATCAAATAAGACTCAAAACAAACCAAAACCAAGGAGATACCTGATGAAGTCTTCTTCTTCTCCAACCAAGCCTTAAACTTAAAGCAATCCTTCTGCCAATGACCATTCTTTTTGCAGAATTTACATTTGTCATTCTTTTTCATAATTCCTTTAGGACCACCAGAAGTCTGCCCACCAGATCCTTTGTTCTGCTGATTGTAGTGAGGTTTGTTGCCCTTATGGAACTTGCCCTTACGATTATGAGAAGACCTCTTGTTTTGAGAAGGCTGATGCGTCAGTTGCACAGTTTCAACAGTCTCACGACGTATTCTATACTCCTCTTGGGCACACACAGCAATCAAATTATTCAAATCCCATTTGTCACGCTGGGCATTATAAGCAACTTTAAGCTGATTAAACTGGCTAGGAAGGCTATTAAGAATATGATAGATAAGAAAAGGCTCTGCAATGGGAACTTTGAGGGCTTCCAATTTAGAACTTATGTGCAGCATTTTCATGATGTACTCCCTAACTCCACAAACACCATCATATTTCATATTCATAAATTTATCCATTAGGTCCCCAGTCTCAGCCTTATCGGACTCAACAAATCGCTGTCCTATAGCATCCAAAAAATTCTTAGCATTGTCGTGGTCCGGTATAGCACCCATAATGGAATCAGATATGGAACGCTTGATAATCTTCAAACATAGCCTGTTAGCTCTTTCCCATTTGACATACTCAGCCTTGTATTCGATAGTGCTCTTATCTGTTGGTTTTGAAGGCTGCTCCTCCAAAGCAAAATCTAAACCCAAGAGACCCAGTGCTATGTCTATGTCTCGTTTCCAGTCAAGGTTTGAACAGCAGACAATTGGCTTGATAGGGAAGAGGCATTCAAGACTGCGGAAACGACATATTTTATTTAATATCATCCAAAAGTGATGCATGCAATCAATGGATGATAACATATCTATCTAATCAACTTGGGCTATTAATTAGATAGTCCGTAATCAACTTGAAAAAACATATAAGTCTAATTACGGTAAGAGCCTCGGTGCATCATTGTAGAGTCGCCTTTGGGCTAACAACACAATACGCTATAAGGTACTCTTAAAACATATCATGAAGCTAATTAACAAAATCACATCAGCTTTCGAAACACCATCACCTTTGGGCAGAAGAATGATTCTAAGCTAATGCAATCCCATTAATCACTTCATGTCATTTTTCCAAATCATCATACACAATAACACCTTCGGGCAAGATATTGCATTCAATGATTTGGCAAAATGCAATGCTACCCTCCTTTTTTTTTGTTAAGAAAATCAGATAAATATCAGTGAATGTGCCACTTTGGTGACTACCACCCACTTCAATTTCAAAATATTCTCTTAATGGGAAAATAAGGATAGTCTTTATGCCCAACAAATTTTAATCACAAAATAATAGTTATGTGACAAAATCATAACCATTAAACATGCTATAATCATAATCAAAATCACATGTGATTTAAACAAAAAATGTTACTCACAAAATTCAAGGCATATATGATAGCAAGAAATGTCCAAAATTTAACAATTTAATAATTAATATGCATGAGGGCCTAATTCAAATTATTCAGTATTTAAACAATAATTAAATGGGTTACTAACTCTTAGCCCGGGTCCAAAATTCATTATGGTCCATTAAATAAAATTGGGCTGGTTTATAAAAGAGCCCAACCTGCAACCATGGACCCATTCTGGTCCATTAAAATGCAAAATGAAATAAACATGGGCTGACTAAATAAAAGGGCCCAACTTGCAATTATGGACCTATTCAGGTTAGGCTTAGTAGGACCAAGCCCAATCAAGGGAAAAACCCTAAATCCCTTTTTTTTTTTTTTTTTTTTTGACCTTTCTTCTTCCTCTGGCCGCCGCTGTTCCCCTTCCTTTTTTTTTGTGTGGGAAGCAGCCCGTGGCTGTCCCATGGTGGCAGCCCGCGGCTGCCACCCATGGCCGCCACCCACGCCGGCCACTGCGAGCGGCCGGCGAGGCTCCCCGGGCCGCCGCGCGGCCGGCTGTGGGGTGGCCCGGGAGAAAACCCCCAACTCTGCGAGGCCCCCACGGCCTGCGGCCGGCCGTGGGGTGGCCGGAAGAAAACCCCCGATGCCGAGAGGCCCCCACGGCCAGCGGCCGGCCGTGGGGTGGCCGGAAGAAAGCCCCACGCCAAGAGGCCCCCACGGCCTGCGGTCGGCCGTGGGGTGGCCGGAAGAAAGCCCCCACGCCGCGGGACCATGCCGTCTGCCTCCCGGGGAGGCCGAACGCGAGTCCGGGGAGGTCGGACGCGAGTCCAGGGAGGCCTTGCCTCTCCTTCCCCCACCTTTTTTTTTGTTTCATGGAAGAAGAGCTCACGGGAAAGAAAAGGAAGAAGATGAACAGTGAAAATCTTTTTTTTTTTTTTTAATCCGAAAACAATATGCAATCATGTTCTGAGAAATTTAAATTAAAATCAAATCAGATATTTGATTATCAATGAAAAATCTCTGTACGCAGATTTATGCAGAAGATCCATTCACCAATGCATAAAATTAATCCGTAAGTCTAGATGAAATCATAATTGTGTATGAAGGATTCTAATCCTAGCATGGAGGCTCTGATACCAATTGTTAGTCATATTAATTTAACATGCTAAGATTTAGAATCACAAATAATACCGTATTCAAGTTTAAGGGATATACCTGCGGAAGACATATTGAATACGTTCTTCAATTATCTGGAATAATAGCGGCTGGATCTTTCCTTCCTTGCTCCTCACAAAAGATAGCCGTCAATGGGGCAAGCTATCAACCATTATGGAGAGGAGAGGGGGACCTAGCCTATATATAGGAAACATAGAGGAGCCTTCCCATTAAAGGCTCCAAAACCCTAATTGGGTTTCCTGGCCTACATACCAAAAGTACCACAATAAATAGGACTCAACCCTATACATCCAAGGTGCACCAAAAACCCATAAAATAAAATGATCACACATCATATTGGGCTTAACCATAGTATCATTCTGAGTCATACGTCTAACCCATTTTATAAAACAAAAATACGCAATCAGTGTAAGCCCATATTTTGAAATTATTCTAACAAGATCGGCATATACTCTGTCCCAAACATATGAGGGAAATAGAAGATTCATGCTAAGCAATGCATGATATAAATGATGGAGTGGTGATGGAACTGTGGACTCGTTTGGCTCGTAGAAAAAAAAAGAAAAAGTGGGTCAACAGGAATTAAAAAAAAAATTCTTATTTGATTTAGAGTTTTCAATAGAGAGATATAAAAAAATAGCATTTCCATACAAAATAAGATTTCTATATTGCATGAGAAAGAAAAACGATATACACGGCTCGTTTTCTTCGAGCCCTGCTTCTCCCTTCCCCCTCTCCCCAGGGACCGACCGTATGGAGTATAGCCAAGTGGTAAGGCATCGGTTTTTGGTAAAAGCTACTTTTCCACGGGCTAGTGTTGGGATCTTTTTTTCCAAACTACCTTTAAACCATCAAAATCCATGAATAAGGTCTTCTTTTTATTAAAGGTATAATAAATATTTTATGTAATTTTTTTAAGAAAGTAGATACTCAACCAAATATAAGCTATTCTGAGGTGTACCACTATTTCATGGTGAACAAAACATGCCAAAATCATTTTTCTAAGCATCATATTTTTAAAAATCAGTTTTCTAAAAAAAATATTTTGGTGAAGAAAAATTGAGGAAAACAGAGGAGGTTTGAGAAAGCCTCCTACGCCGTTGTTTGCGAGTTGACTCGGAGACAGACGTGGGCGAAGGTTCGTCAATGATTAGCCTGTCCCCAGCCCCTCCCTTCCCGAAAGGAAGAACGTGAAATTCTTTTTCCTTTCCGCAGGGACCAGGAGATTGGATCTAGCCATACAAGAGTGACGGGAAGAAAAAACCAATTGACAGGATTAGTTTAGTTCAATTGAAAGTTCTTGATTCATCAGCTGTGACATCGATCGGCCGAAACTTCTAATTCTTATTACAAGTAGAACTTATGTCATCAAAGAAAACACCATTCATTTTAGTTTTTTTTTTGAAAAATTAGATTATTCAGGAATACACATTGAATGCTGAGATTACGCATTGAATTTCTGGTAGTAGATCCATAATAAAAAAAGTTTTTGTGATTGTTCCAGAAGAAATGAAACAAAAGATACGGTAGAACTAGGACAGTTATTGTATGAGGTCTACCCAATGGGGAATTGAACCAGTGCATGGTGGATTCACAATCCACTGCCTTGATCCACTTGGCTACATCCGCCCCTTATCTAGCTAAAGGATTTTCTCTTTTTTTCCATTCATCATTATTGTATTTATTCTGACCTCCATACTTAGATCGAGATAGACATAGAATGCCAATCTTTAAAATGTAAAAAAAAGGAGTAATCAGCTGTGACACGTTCACTAAAAAAAAATCCTTTTGTAGCTAATCATTTATCGGGAAAAATTGAAAAACTCAACATGAGGGAGGAGAAAGAAATAATAGTAACTTGGTCTCGGGCATCTACCATTATACCCACAATGATTGGCCATACAATCGCTATTCATAATGGAAAGAAAAATTTACCTTTCTACAAACCAAATAAGTCCAAGTCATATTCAGAAGATATGCTGATATGTTTTGATTTTGTGGTCATACAAGATGAAAATTGCTATTGTTTATTTTTTTTTTTTTAATGTGCAGGCATGTTTTTTATTTTATTAAGTAGAAAATTTAATTAGTCATCAACTAATTTCATTTCTTCGTTTATAGGATCAGAGAATTGACTTTTTGCCATAATATGAATTAATTTATGTATCTGCTTTATTGCAAACCTAATTACACCAATATGGGACAGTAGAGGAATTGATTTGTTGGTAAAGATCAGTTGGATTAAGCGGGGCCATTTAGTTTCCTTCTGTAAAATGGTTCGCAGATGGATCCCGCCTCATCATAATTGACCTTGGCTAGTAGTATGTAAGGCTCATGATTGTGCTTTAATTCTGAATCAGTTAAACCACTCCTTTGTTACATCAGCGCTAAGAATGTTTTCCGAATTAATATGTCGTCCTATATTGTTAGATATCCATGTTGGGCTCTTATGCCCAGAGCTGATATTTTTCGCGATATCCAAATTTGGCCAACCGGTTTTCGTCATCTGTTAAACCTTCAAACCACCCAACCGCCATCCTTTGGTAAAAATATCTGTTAGATAGTCATTTGTGGAAAGTGAAAACAAATTAATTTTTTTATCTGCAATTTTCTCTCTAATGAAGTGATGATAAACCTCAATACTCTATTTTCTTGCGTTAAATAACGGATTTCTCGTCAATCAGATAGCACTCTTATTATCATAATATAGAGGATACGATGTTAGATTATTTGACTTCACCTTGCAAGGTTAAATTTTTTGACCAAATTTTCCATGTCTATGGCAATTCTCCTTGAATTTATTATTTTTCTTCTAAATAGGATTTTTTTCTTCTCAAATTCTTCAAGGAGTCTTTTTTTCTAAATTTTCAAAATTATTATCAAAAATATTTTTCAATTCTGCTAATGTAATTATTTAGCCCACCATAAGTATCATACTCTTTATTGAAGCCATCAATCAACAATCTCCACTATTTATTTTCATCATATCGAGAATTTTCATCAGGCATGCCAAGCTCATCAAATAATTTCTTTGCTTTAAGAAAATATTGCAAGATTATAAGTATATCTTGTTTGAGAGGACCAATCTTTTTTTCTAAAAATTGAAGCCGAGCCTTATTAGACTTTGAGTAAATAGACACAGGAATATCCCGTGCTATCTTTGGATCCTCTATATCTTGAATATATTGATAATTATCTTCATCCACATTGATTTGAAAAATATGCATAGCTATTCAAGCTTTGATTCTCTTTCCATACTTCTATATTGTCAGGAATTGTATCGGTCCCATTCACGATCTTCCGCAAATCTTGTCCAACTAAATAAGACTTGATGTAGGACCTCCAATAAACATAATTGGTGCTCTTCAATTTTTTGATTTCAATGAAAGAGATGATAAGAGCAATGATTATTATGATTCACTTATGAATCATAGAAACAAGAGCCCATACACTTGCACTGCCGCATAATGAATTATTAAAATCTCTAATTAATTCAAACAATAGTAGTGGAAGAAAAATTTAGAGAGAGAAAAATAAATTTATTTTAAAAAAGAAAGATCTAAACAATGAGTTCGGTTTTCTCTCACAACGATGCCTCACCCAAAATGTTCTCCTCAAGAGCTGCTATACTATCTTTCTCCCTTAAACTCTCACTAAGAGATGCAAGAAACCCTAGTAACTTTCTACACATCACTATGTTGGATTTTATGGACCACATGCAAGAGATTAGAACACAAAAAGGCCATAAATCAAACCATAAAATTCAACATATGGTATCAGAGCTAGAAAGTCATCAATGAAAATAATAAAATGCCTACTACTATAAATAGTAGGATCTAGGGGCCCACTAATACATGTATGAATGAGTTCTAAAGTTTAATATTGTATGTGGACTCTTTTCTTTTAGATTTCGTAAACTTGGACCTAAGGCAGTCAACAGAAGTATGAAAATCACCAAAATTAAACGAAAACAGAATTTCATCATCAATTAACTTTTGAATCCTCTCTTTAAAAATGTGACCCAACACTTTTTAGAGACAATACCATCTACATGCATGGTTTTTTTCTTCTCTAGTTATCTTTTATGCTTGAAACATTCAAATATCTTATGACCCTTCCTTTTACAAAAGAAGTACTTGAGAGCTTTCTTAATAGCAGCTTGTAGGCCTCTAGAATTCTAATTTTACTTCAAAACTGTGAGTCCAACCATCTCTTTTGGAACTATTTTTCTTTTTCTTATTATGTGTGAGATCCTTAGGGCGTGACTGATACACCAAATTAACACTCTCACCCATTTTCCTAAGATAGTTTTCTTCCTCTTAAACACAAGCAGAATAAGTTCGTTCGCATTTCATTTATCCCTTTGCAAACTATTTGTAGTTTTTAGCTAGCTAAATTGCACAGGAAGAGAATTAAAAGCTTGATGCACAAGAAAATTATTAGAGATAGGAATCTCATTACTATTGATCTTAGATGCAATACTTTCTAGTTTCATGATATAAACCCTAACACCACCAGTACCATCGTACCTCATATAATTAATTTATCTATTAGCTCCCATCCTCATCGTAACTGATGGGGGGCAAAATGGATCGTCCAACCCACAACTAAAAAGCCGCCCAGTTTCGGCCCGATAAGCGTCAAAGCCAAATCGGTTGAACTTTCACTTCGGCCCAGAGTTAGCTTGACTTCGAGACTCCGCCAAAAGCTCCACTAACTTCAGATATTCGCCGACTCCCCCGACTAAGCTCGAGATCCTTCCAGTATTCACCGACTCCCCCGACCAAGCTCGGGGTGCCTTCAGATATTCGTCGACCTGCCCCGACCAAGCTTGGAGCGCCTACCTCAACAGTAAGCCCTGACCTTCGAGCTCGGGGCGCTCCACTGAGCACACCTCGGAATCCGAAAAGCCGAGCTGCTCTCAGCACCCGTCAAGCCGACCTCGCTAACGCATGATGCAACCTTTCAACGAGTTCGACCTCGGCAACGACCACATCCATGTGCACGCCTATGCCCACCTACGTGGTCTTACATTACAATACTATCATGCCATGTCTCCATAGCCGGCCTTCAACAGTCAGGCGACATCTTGATTACTCCGGTCATACCCTGTTGTGACTGTCAACACCCTACCGTTCTTAAGAACGGATAGTACTACACGCCACCAACCAGCCTAAGCTGCGCGCCATCCGGCTCAGAGCCACGCCCCCTCATGATGAGGGCCGACAGTGCCTTTGCCATCTAGGCCACTCCACCAGGATTATAAATAGCTCGGTGAGGTAACTTCGAAGGGGCCCTTTTTTTGGCTGGACTAAATTGATCCCACTCTAACTTGATCGTTAGAGGGCCCTCACCGGAAACACCGTGAGGCTTTGTGCAGGTGTACGGCAGTCGCGCAGGAGGTGGCTCCCGTCTTCTCCTTCCAACCGCCGGCGGCTCCCTCGATTCCTCCAGCGTGGTCACCCTCGGGCCAAATTTGAACCACAACAGTAACCATATTATACATACCTCTTACTTATGATGTCAAAGAATTGTCTAGTATTATCATTATCAGGTATAGCATCTAGAATTGAATCAGATATGGATCTCTTCATGATTATCAAGCTAAAACAATTCGCTCTCTCCCACTTTTCATAGGCAGCTTTATTTTGGAGTACTCGCACTAGTAACCTAGGGAATCATCCCTAAGTGCAATATCTAAATCCATCAAATTCAATGCTAGCTCAATGTCATCTTTTCATATTTTGTAGTTTGTTCTAGTCATAGTTTCAATAAGAGTAGTAGTGTTATTCACAGTGAAGGTTCTAACTGCTAGATAACCTTGATGTAGTTAATTAACCTTGATGTAGTTAATTAATTAACAAATCAAGGTAACCAATATGCTTGAAAATCTTTATAAGCATTATTTTAATGAGAACCCTTGGTACAATGCCACAAACTTATTTTGGAAAAAAAGCAACCCACATAAGGTACCCTCTCAAACGTAAAGTGGAACCAACTAATAAGCTATCATCAACTTTCAAAGGTCCATCTACTCTAGTAGAATGAATTTCTAGACCATGCATACTCACTAGCCAAAAAAAAATATTTCACTTAAGAATTATAACATGCAATAAACTCCCTTTGATGATTATGTGCAATAATTCGTCAATACTTCCCAATCCCTTTCAAAATATCAACAGAATGATCTTACAAATTTTAGTGAATGAGCCGCTTTCCATTAAAATCCATAACCCTCCAAAGAAAAAAAAAAAGGGATTAACAAGCCATGCCCATAACTTCATTCATCAATCTTGATCTACCAATGGCATGTAATTTATAAAAAATTAATAACTCTTAATCCCTTGAAACACCAAACACATGGATCCTAAATTGAATACGCCACTTTGGTGGTCACTGTCCATTAAAACTTATAACTCTCCAAAAATAGGGATCTTTATAAAACATATCATTATTTAGTCCAAATATGAGAGTACATAAAATTTGTAACAACATAATGAAAGACCTTTATGAAATAAAACATATGATAGGGACCACAGCGTAATTATCAGAGTACCATTGGACAACATAAATATTTGGGAACCTTTTATGAATAAACTTCTATGATAGGGATTAAAATGCAATTTCCTAAAGACTCTTATGAAATACAATACTTCATCAGGGGCTAAATTGAAACGTATCTCTCTTTTTTGCTAATCGGATTTGGATTTCGGTTTGAAACCCAAAAAGCTGAAACCCAAAGTCGCCGTTCTTCCTCACGATCGGGCGGAGGATGCCGAATCCGGCGGCCCGTCCTCGCCCAAGTAACCGCCGGAGGCTGCCGAAATCCTTTGATCGGCGGCCCGCCGCCTTCTCCCCGCAACTCCGACCTCCGGTTTCCCGGATATCGAGAGGAGAACCGCCGGTGAACCGGGATCCGGCGGTTTTTTTTTCTTGAAAGCTGATGGGAAGGAGGAAGGGGAATCGCGCGACGGCGCGGCCGCTCGCCGGGCTCACAGTCTGCCCGTACTGGGCGGCTGGCGGAGGCCGAACTCGCCACGCCGATGGGAGGAGGAGGAGGAGGGCATGGCGGCAGGGAAGGTGAGTGCCGCCGTCCCTTCTTCTTCTTCTTTTTCATCTTTTTTTCCCCTTCCTTGCGCCGCTTTTCTGATTAAGGTAGCAACAATACCTGTGGAAGATGAAAGCACAAAGATGCGGTAGATCTTCCTCTCATTCTCCAAAAAATGCTCGAATACTGAAATCGTTTGAAATTTATAACAGACTAATTTAGAAAGAAAAAAAGCTGCACCAGCAGTGTGGCAATCAACTAGTCTCTTCCATATCACTGGCCTGGCTAGTCTTTAGCCTCACTGAAGTTGATCCAAGCTTCTATGGATCTCGAGGTAAACTAGATGTGGAGATGTCTTTAGAAATTTATACTATTCTATGTCCAGTTCACTCAAGAATTTGGAACGCATTATCTCAACTGGCCAGGTAACATCAGTTTCTTTCTGCCGGCTGGCAAGATTGCATGACCTTCCTCCTCTGATGTACAGCTTCTTCAGGGCCCTCATTTTCCTAGGACTAAGCCAATCTGGTGCCATGTTTCTCGGAAAGCATCTTAGGTCTAGCTCTTCAAGTTCAGCAGGAGGGTTGACTTGCATGATGCTGGCCACAGCTCTTCATGGCCTCAGCTTCCCTCAATTCGATAGCGGTAGGACCACTCATGTTATTTGAGTGATTGGGGAGTGCCCCAGACCTTGAAGCACTTGGAGAGTGCTCAAAGGAAGACAAGTCCCGTTGAAAAAAGGAGACTACAGATCAATGGTGTTGTAGTTGTATGTCAGCAAAAGATTTGCTGGAGTAGAAGGAAGAGATGGAAGATAACAGGAATTTTTTGATGGAAGATGAAAAGTGTTGTTTCTGTAGAACTGTCGTGGTATGTTGCAAGTCACTGCAGAGGGTACTACCATGTCAAGCCGCTGACTGTTAGGAGAGAGCTGCCTTCCTTGATGTGGTTTCTCTAAGACATGATAGAGACAAACTCGGTAGAGAAATAAGGCTGGAATAATTGTATGCTATTAACATAATTTCTACTTCTAATTGACATCAATGTTTCTCACAAGGTCTCGAAATGTTGAGAGTTTTTGATAGGTCGTCTCCATTTATGTAGAAAAAACAGAACTAATAATTTAAATTATAATATGTGGCAACAGGTAACACTGTTTCCAGATCGTTGGCAACAAACAGTTAAAAAAGAAACAAAAACTTCAAGATAGAATGGTTGGGAAACTCTTAGCCGAGGGTTAGATGCATCTATTTGCAGCTTGTTTAGTGTACTTGAAGGATAAAAAAAAAGAAAAGTTTATTAGTAAATCTAGTTTGCTCCTGAGAAGTTTGACCAGAGAAAAAGAGAATGACAAAAGGTTTATCCAGCTGATTAGAAAAGAGTTAGCTAAATCGCAAGGGAGTTTCAGCCCATAAATTCAAGAGAATTTTTGATTAGTGATTGATTTAAAATCCATAAGAGTACACATTGAGCATGTTGCAAACTAATTTTAGCGTTTGGTAGTATAAACAAATTTTGAGAACGTTAAAGTTGGGAAATTTACATTAAAGAGCTCCAGTGGCTTAGAGAGGGAGTAGGATATGAAGAAGAGAATTGTAGGTTCAAAGTAAAAGAAGTCTTGCAGAAAAAAAAGGATGGAACTTTGATATATGGTCAATCTGGGTGATTTTTATGCAGGAAAGACTTGAAATTTCAATGAGGCAAAATGCTAAATATTAAATACTCCGTAATTGTAAACACCAAATACCACATCCTTACAAAACAAAGACACTACTGCATTTTTATTTCTCTGCATGACAAATTCTGCATGATATCCAGTCAGATATGCCTATCAATTGTCGTCCTGCAAGCTTGTTATAAACTAGACACAAGAATTTCTAGTGACTTTTTATCTGATGAAACAATTTGTGTTCTGATTTAAATTTGAATGAACCATCCAGTTTCTTTAGTGTGTTCGATCAAGCTGCAGAAATTCAAACAAGAAGTAATGCTATATATGCTATGAAGTCAAACACAGCATGAAAATTTTAACTCAATGAATCTCAAAAGAACACTTCCATTTTTGTTTCATGTTTTGAGGAAGAAATAAAAATCATGCACCAGTCACATGTGACATTGAACTACAGAAATTTAATGTCGGACTCATAAAAATAACATAAAAAAGACTGTATTAATTCTATACAAATAAATAAGCTGTCATCCCCAGATTTCAAGTGTTCTTAGAGCTGCAGCATCACCAGCCTTTGCCTATGAGCCACAACCAATCAAGTGCAACTCCTGAGAATATACCTCCTAGAAGGAATAGCACAAGCAA
Organism: Phoenix dactylifera; assembly: GCF_009389715.1. Lineage (NCBI taxonomy): Eukaryota > Viridiplantae > Streptophyta > Magnoliopsida > Arecales > Arecaceae > Phoenix > Phoenix dactylifera. The sequence continues at coordinate 195,364 of NW_024067773.1, read as the reverse complement.
GTTCCCCAGTGCATTTTGCTCAGGTCCCTGCACAACCAAAACCACTCACTCAATGTTCAAAATAATTGCCTGCAATAATATTTAGAGATTGTTTTTGCAAATGACACTCAATTTTTATCAATATCATATGTAAAAAATCGATGCAGAAAATGTCAATCTAAATTACAGACAATCCCTTCTATTGGCCTTATTGTGGAGTGATTGAGTATTCCCTAATTGATTTTGATGAGCTCAAAGCATTGGCGTATGTCTTATGTTGTTCTAATGAATTCAATCTAGTGTTTCAGGCAAATCATTATGAATTTCTGTTTAAATGCCTCGAGCTTTGGTTCAAAGTATTTTGGTTAAGTATTTGACTCAATTTGAACCAAAGTCTGCATCACGAGTCGACTCTGGAACTTTACGAGTCGACTCCGGGACACTTAAAGTTTCTGGCACAAGCTCGAGTCGACTCTGGGACTCTCCGAGTCGACTCCAACTGATAACAGACAGAAAGACAGAATGATGAACTTTAGACCCTGTTAGCGAGTCGACTTCAAAAGGTTTCAAGTCGACTCCGATGCTTGGCGAGTCGACTCCAGATGGTCCCGAGTCGACTCCAAAGGGTAACAAACAGAAAGACAGAACGATGGATTTTAGACCCTGTTACCGAGTCGACTCCAGAAGGTTGTGAGTCGACTCCGACGCTTGGCGAGTCGACTCCAAGTTTGTCCGAGTCGACTCCCAGATGAAAGCTGTCTGAAAGGCATAGACTCAGTTTCGGAGACCCTGTGAACGAGTCGACTCCAAGTGTTTCAGAGTCAACCTTCAAGATTAGACGAGTCGACTCCAACAAGGCCCGAGTCGACTTCGATGCAGAACAGCTCAAAAGACAGAGAATCAGTTTTTGCGGTCTCTGAGAATGAGACGTCTCCTGAAGATCTCGAGTCACCTCTCAAGTCAGCCGAGTCGACTCCAAGAAAACCCAAGTCGACTCGAGGAAGAAAAACAGAAAGTTGAGTTTCTAGAACCCTGAGAACAAGCCGACCCCCAAGTGCCCAAGTCGTCTCCAGCTATTGACAAGTCGACTCCAGTTTGGTCCGAGTCGACCCTAGGACGAGGCATGCACTTTAATTCAAATCTGAAACAGCGGGCGAATCGTCTCCAGTAAAATGCGAGTCGACTCCAGTAACAGCCAAGTCGACTCCAGATCGCATGAGTCGACTCCGATCCCAACGGATGCATTGTTAGGATGTGCAGACGGGACAGAACGGCTCCAAATCACTCTCTAAGGGCTACTTTTCAAAAGGAATCACTTAAATAGCCAGAGTGAACAGTAGTAGACAACAAGAGAGCTTTTCCATTTGAGCATTAAAGCATTTCAACCAGCAAGAGCTTCTGTAGAGTGAATCCAAGAAAAAGAAGGAAGAAGTGCATTCAACTCAAACCAAAAAGTACTTCCTTCGCATTCAAGGCTCTACTACTGTCCTCCATCCTTCGGCACATTCAAGAGGAGACTCAGAAATCGAGAAGCCCCCACTTCCTCATCTAAAATCTGTTTAAGGGCTTCTAACTCAACTTTGTTTATATTGTCTCACACTTGCTTTTTTAGAAGCTTCTTCTTGTGAACTTTAAACTCTTATTTTGTATACTTGATTCAATCAGGGGATTGAATCAAGGGTTGTAAGGTTTGTTGGTGAGCCAAAGATAAAACCAACGGTGTAAAGTTGTGGTTGGTGAACCCGAAAAAATCAACTGGATTTGATTGTGAACCCGGAAAAACAATTGAGTGGTTCTAGTCGGTGAGCCTGTCAAAACCGACCGAGTTCGTTGTGACCTCGTGAAAACAACAAGTTGAGTTGTGAGCTTGTAGAACAACCGGCTGTAATCCTAGGAATTATAGTGAACTCCCAAGTGCCGCTTGGGGAGTGGACGTAGGAGCAAGAGTTGGCTCCGAACCACTATAAATCTCTCTGTGTTGTATTGCACCTTGTCTCTTTCACTCTCTTCACTCATTACATCTTGTGATCTAACTAATTCATTTGCAGTAGGTTTAGTTAATCACTCACCTTATTTTTAATTGGTCAATAATTAATTAAAACCCAATTCACCCCCCCTCTTGGGTTGTCTCCTTGGGCAACAAGTGGTATCAGAGCAGGTGCTCTCATATCGATTGGTGTTCCAATCCTTAAAAAGAGTAAAAGATTAAGATGACAACCCCTTTTGGATCTTTCCTTAGTGAGGGGCAATCCACCAATAGGCCTCCATCCTTCAATGAAGCTAACTGTACCTATTGGAAGGCTAGAATGAGGATATTTATCCAAGCCCAAGATTATGATGTTTGGAGCATCATAGTTAATGGACCGTATATTCCTTCTATCTATGTTGATAACATTGTTATACCCAAGCTTGAAAAAGATTGGGATGATAATGATAGAAGGAAGGCATAATTAAATGCCAAAGCAATAAATGTTCTTTATTGTGTCTTGGACCCTAATGAATTCAATAGAATTTCTACTTGTAACTCTGCAAAAGAGATATGGGATAGACTTGAAGTGATCCACGAAGGCACAAATCAAGTTAAGGAATCTAAAATCAACATGCTAGTTAATAAATATGAACTATTTAAAATGGAATCTAATGAAACCATCTCTTGCATGTTCACCAGATTTACTGATATTGTCAACGGCTTAAAAAGCTTTGGCAAAAGTTATACTAACAGTGATCTTGTTAGAAAAATTCTTCGTTCTTTACCAAGGTCATGGGAAGCCAAGGTCACGGCAATCCAAGAAGCACAAGACTTGAACAAGCTACCACTCGAGGAGCTCCTTGGATCTCTAATGACGCATGAGCTCACAATGAAACAACACAGCGAAGAAGAATCCTTCCATAAGAAAAAGGTAATTGCCCTCAAGTCTACTTCTTCTAACAAAGATCTTTCTTGCAGTAGCAGTAGTAAAGAAGAAGACAATGAGGAAGATGAAGAAGAGGCTCTTCTTGTGCGAAAATTCAGAAGATTCATCAATAGAAAGAAGCATTTCCATAAGAAGAGAGTTCCCTCGAGTTCCTTCAACAAGGATAAAGGTAAGAAAAAGGAAAGTGAGGGAATCAGATGCTACGAATGCAAGAAGCCAGGTCATTTCAGAGCCGACTGTCCCTTGCTGAAGAAGGGAAACAAGTACAAGAAGAAGAAAGCTCTTGTCACCACCTGGAGTGACTCCGATAAGTCATCATCATCATCGGAAGAGAAACAAGAGAAAAGAAGGCCAATTTCTGCTTTATGGCAAACGAAAATGAGGTAATATCTGAAACAAATTTAGATTTTACCTTTGAAGAATTGTATAATGCCTTTAATGAACTAATGGATGAATATAGGACAATAGTCTTTAAAAAAAAAAAATGAGCTAACTAATCAATCTTACAGTCATAAAACTGAAAAACTGATTAAGGATAAGGACTCTATTATTAAAGAAAACTTAGAACTTAAAACAAGCAACCAATTGCTAACTCAAAAAACTGATACACTAACTAAAGATAAAAAAAGACTAACTAAGGAAATTTCTAAACTTAAAAACAATAACCATACTTTAAAAGATAATTCAATTAATAATGTTAAATCATTGAATGAATAAAACTTGAAATTAGCTAAAGAACTTGAAAAATATAAACCTATTGTTGAGAAGTTTACCTATAGCTCTGAAAAACTAGAAATGATTCTTAATAGTCAAAGAGCTATGTTTGATAGAGCCGGGCTAGGGTATAAGCCTAAGAACAAACAGAAATTTTTAAAAACTTCTTTGTAAAAGCCGGTGAAAGTAAAGCTAAAAATGTAATCTGTTTTTGTTGTAATAGAGTAGGACATAAAGCTAATGTATGCAACTATAGAAAAACAGAAGCTAAAAGAAAGATTAAAAAGGTTTGGGTTCCAAAAAAAACTAACATAGCTAACCTAGAAGGACCCAAGAAAACTTGGGTACCTAAGACTACTTGATTTCTTTGTGTATAGGAGTGTCTTGCGGCCAAGCTCAATAAACACTGTTGGTACTTGGATAGTGGCTGCTCAAGACACATGACGGGTGACAAGGAGCAATTCTTCACCCTAGAATCTAAGAAAGGAGGTGTAGTGACTTTTGGAGACAATAACCAAGGTCACATCATCAGTATCGGTAAAATACAAATCACACCTTCAACCCTTATTGATAATGTTCGGTTTGTAGATGGTCTCAAGCATAACTTACTTAGCATTAGTCAATTATGCGATAGAAGTTTTGACGTTTTGTTTAAGCCATCTATGTGCATCATAACCAATTCATTTGACAATAGCTTAGTTTTCAAAGGACTAAGACGTGGCAATGTTTATGTAGTAGATCTTGATGATCTTGCTAAAAACAGCCGCTGCTTAGTAGCTAATTATACTAAGCTCAATGAGGCAAGTTAATTATGGCATTGTAAATTAAGTCACGCAAGCATGGACACACTATCTAAATTAATTAAAAGAGATTCTGTGACTGGTTTACCAAAGCTGAAATTTAAGAAAAATAAAATTTGTAGAGCATGTCAATTTGGCAAACAATCTAGAAGTTCTTTTAACTCTATAAATTGTGTCTCTACTACTAGACCTCTTGAGCTACTTCACATTTATCTTTTTGGACCAACTAGGACCACAAGCTTTGGTGGAAACAAATATGGTCTTGTCATAGTAGATGATTTTTCTAGATACATATGGGTCATGTTTTTAGCTCATAAAGATGAAGCATTTCTAGTGTTTAAGAAATTCCATAAGGAAGTAACTAATGCAAAAAATACTTCAGTTATAGCTATTAGGAGTGATCATGGAACAGAATTTGAAAATCATCTATTTGAAAAATTTTGTAGTAAAAAGGGGATAACTCATAATTTTTCTGCACCTAGGACTCCACAACAAAATAAAGTGGTGGAAAGAAAAAATAGAACCCTAGAGAAAATGGCTAGGACCATGTTGTGTGAAAGTGATCTCCCAAAGTATTTTTGGGGTGAAGCTATTAACACATCATGTTATATTCTAAATAGAGTTCTATTGAGACCAATTATAAAGAAAACACCTTATGAACTTTGGAGAGATAGAAAGCCCAAAGTTAACTACTTTCATGTTTTTGGTTGTAGGTGTTTCATTCATAATAATGGTAAAGATAACTTAGGTAAATTTGATTCCAAATCTGATGAAGGTATCTTTTTGGAATATTCTACATCGAGTAGGGCATATAGAGTCTTCATAAAAGAACTCTTGTTATTGAAGAATCTATTCATGTTGTTTTTGATGAGACTAATGATGCTTCCTCTAGCAAGAGAGTAGCTTTTGATGATGATGCAGGGATACTTGAGGAAAAGATGGACGACATGAACTTACAAGAGGATAAACCGAAGCAAATTGAAGAGAATTCAACAAGCCAAGAGGTAATTGCTGAACATGGGCTTACAAAGGCTTGGAGGTATGCTCACGGTCACCCTAAAGAGTTAATCTTAGATGATCCATCTCAACCTGTTAGAACTAGAGCCTCCCTTAGAAACTTAAATAATTACCTTGCATTTGTATCACATTTAGAACCTAAAAACATTGAAGAAGCTGAAAATGATGTAAATTGGATAAATGCTATGCAAGAGGAACTAAACCAATTCACAAGAAACAAAGTATGGAACTTAGTTAAAAGACCCTCTGAATACTCAATAATTGAAACTAAATGGGTGTACAAAAATAAACTTGATGAAAATGGAGTTGTGGTTAGGAACAAGGCTAGACTAGTAGCAAAGGGCTATAATCAAGAAGAAGATATAGATTTTCATGAGACCTTTGCTCCTGTAGATAGACTCGAGGCAATTAGATTGTTACTAGCATTTGCATGTTTTAAAGATTTCAAATTATTTCAAATAGATGTAAAAAGTGCTTTCTTGAATGGGTATATTAATGAGGAAGTTTATGTAGAACAACCTCCTGGTTTTAAAAATTATCAATACCCCAACCATGTTTACAAATTAAATAAAGCACTTTATGGTCTAAAAGAAGCCCCTAGAGCATGGTATGAAAGACTTAGCAAATTTCTATTAGACCATGAATTTTCTAGAGGGAATGTTGATACAACCTTGTTTTTGAAAAAAAAAATAAAGATATGTTAGTAATGCAGATTTATGTCGATGATATTATTTTCGGTGCTACTAACAATTGTCTTTGCGAAGAGTTTGCTGAATTAATGCGGAGTGAATTTGAGATGAGCATGATGGGAGAGTTGAACTACTTCCTCGGACTACAAATCAAATAATCTAAGGAAGAAATTTTTATCAATCAAGCAAAGTACATCAAGAAAATGCTAAAGAAGTTTGATATGGATGGAAACAAGTCAATTGGCACCCCCATGAGCTCATCATGCAAACTAGACAAAGATGAATCAAGTAAGTCAGTAGATCCAAAGCTGTATAGAGATATGATCGGATCATTATTATATCTTACAGCAAGTAGACCTGATATTATGTTTAGTGTATGCATGTGTGCTAGATATCAATCTAATCCTAAGAAATCACACCTAATTGCAGTTAAAAGAATTTTCAAGTATCTAATAGGAACAAAAGATATAGGGTTATGGTACTCTAAAGAATCAAGCATAGATTTAATAGGATACACAGATTCTGACTTTACTGGTTGTAAACTTGATAGAAAAAGCACCAGCGGATAATGTCAATTCTTAGGAGAAAACTTAATCTCATGGTTTAGCAAGAAACAAAACTCGATTGCACTATCTACGGTGGAGGCCGAATATATTGCTGTCGGAAGTTGTTGTGCTCAAATCTTATAGATCAAGCAACAACTTGAAGATTGTAGCATTAAGCAAGATAAGATTCCCATAAACTGTGATAATACAAGTGCCATAAATCTAACTAAAAATCCAATTCAACACTCAAGAACTAAACACATTGAGATAAAACATCACTTCATAAGAGATCATGTGTTAAATGGTGATGTGATGCTTGAATTTGTTTGTACTGATGATCAACTTGCTGATATCTTCACAAAACCCTTGAGTAAAGATCGATTTTGTACTCTTAGAAGAGGGTTAGGAGTGATTGATCCATTTCTTTGATTCTTTTCTCTCATTCATTGATTTTGATCATAATTTATGTTTGATAGAGTAGTCCACATCTATGATCATCAAATCATTCCTTGAGCTCTAAAAATTACCATATCTCTCTTTTGGCACGGTATTAACTAAGATTTTGGTTATGTGCCAGAGCTCGAGTCGACTCAGATGATTCTGAGAGTCGACTCGTGGGCGAGTCGACTCACGAATTTTCAGGAGTCGACTCGAGGTCGGAAATCCGTTTTTTAACCTTAAACGAAATGACTTTTCCCAATCTTTCTTTTCGGCCGTCACTGTTCCAAAACCCTCGAATCGTCTCCCCCGATCGTCTCCGCCTTCTCTCTCCACTTCTCCTCCATTTTTTCCTCCCTTTTCATGTCTCTCCATCCTTGGATAGGTCAAGATGCCTAGGAAAGCCGTTATCCCTAGCCGGAAGAGACCTCTTGCAGCGAGCGGCGCCGAAAGACGGTCCAAGGCGCGGAATGAACCTGTGAGGTCACCACCTCCGATTCCCTCTCCGCCTCGGTCGACTCCCTCACGCTCGTGCGCCGGGAGGGTTGTCTCAACCGGAAGGAAGGTCAATATTGACTTCCTCTCCAGTGAAGGGTTCACTCTAGGGCATCGTCTTAGGATTCAAGGTTTAGAGTACTTTTGTTCCTTTGACCTTCCTACATATCCTGGGTTAGTCCGGAAATTCTATGGCACCGTCACACGGGGTGGCAGTGGTATTCAAGGGAGGGTAGCCAACATTCCCATCTGCATCTCGGAGGACCTCATTGCACGAGTCCTCCACCTCTCTAGAGAGGGTATAGCTCCCACTCACCCTACTGATAGGTCTGAGGCCCTTACGGCCATTTTAGGGAGAGTAAATGTGGAGTGATAGATTATACCCCTATTTGATTTTGATGAGCTCAAAGCATTTGAGTATATTTTATGTTGTACTAATGAATTCAATCAAGTGTTTCAGGCAATTATATGAATTTCTGTTTAAGTGCCTCAAGCCTTGGTTCAAAGTAATTTGGCTAAGTGTTGAACTCAATTTGAAACAAAGTCTGAGGCTCGAGTCGACTCCGAAAGATTACGAGTCGACTCCATATGTTTCAAAGGTTCTGGCACAAGCTCGAGTCGACTCCGGTACACTACGAGTCGACTCCGACTGAGAACAGATAGAAGGATAGAAAGATGAATTGCAGACCCTGTCACCGAGTCGACTCCAAAAGATTTCGAGTCGACTCCGATGCTTGCCGAGTCGACTCCCGACAGTTCCGAGTCGACTCCAAGGAGTAAGAGACAGAAAGATAGAGCGATGGGATTTAGACCCTGTTACCGAGTCGACTCCAGAAGGATGTGAGTCGACTCCGACGTTTGGCGAGTCGACTCCTAATTATGCCCGAGTCGACTCTCAGAAGAAAGCAGACTGAGAGGCAGAGAACCAAACTCAGTAATCGTGTAAATGAGTCGACTCCAAGAATTTCAGAGTCGACCCTCAAGTCAGCCGAATCGACTCCAACAAAGTGCGAGTCGACTCCGAGGCAGTTCAGATCAACAGACAGAGGATCGGCTTTTCGAACTCTGAGAGCCGAGTCAACTCCAAGAGAACCCGAGTCGACTCGAGAGAGAAAAGCAGATAAATGGATTTCTGGAACCCTAAGAACGAGCCGTCTCCAAAAGTGCCGAGTCATCTCCAGATATTGGTGAGTCGACTCCAGTTTGGTCCGAGTCGACTCTAGAATGGGACAAGCACTTTAATTCAAATCCTGAACAGTGGGTGAGTCGTCTCCTATAAAGGACGAGTCGACTCCAGTAACAGCCGAGTCAACTCCAGATCGCACGAATCGACTCCGATCCCAATGGGCACATTGTCAGGATGTGCAGACTGGACAGAACGGCTTCAAATCTGTTCCTAACGGCTAGTTTTCGAAAGAAACCCCTTAAATAGCCATAGTGAACAGTAGCAGACAATAAAAGAGCTATTCCATTCAAGTAAAAGGCATTTCCACCTACCAAGAGCTTCTTAAGAGTAAATACAAGCAAAAGAAGGAAGAAGTGCATTCAAGGCAATTCGACCAGTACTTCCTTCGCATTCAAGGCTCTCCTGCTGTCCTCAAATCTTCAGCTCTTTCAGAGGAGACTCAGAAATCGAGAAGCCCCTACTTTCCAATCTAAAATTTGTTTGAGGGCTTCTAACTTTACTTTGCATTTATTGTTTTCACATCTGCTTGTTTAGAAGCTTTCTCTGTGAAATCCCAAACTCTATTTTTCTTACTTGATTCAATCTGGGGATTGAATCAAGGATTGTAAGGTTTGTTGGTAAGCCAAATATAAAACCAACGGTGTAAGGTTGTGGTTGGTGAACCGGAGAAAACCAACTGGGTTTGATTGTGAACCCAAAAAAACAATCAGGTAGTTCTAGTCGGTGAGCCTGTGAAAACCGGCCGAGTTCGTTGTAATCTCGTGAAAACAACAAGTTGGGTTGTGAGCTTGTAAAACAACCGGCTGTAATCCTAGAAATTATAGTGAACACCCAAGTGCGGCTTGGGGAGTGGACGTAGGAGCAAGAGTTGGCTCCGAACCACTATAAATTTGCGTGTGTTTGTATTGGCTGCTGTCTCTTCTCTTTCTTCATTCACTTCATCTAATAAATTAACTAATTTGATTACAATAGATTTAGTTAATTACTTATCATAGTTTTAATTGGCCATATTTAATTAAAACCCAATTCACCCCCCTCTTGGGTTGTCTTCTTGGGCAAGACGTGATATTAGAGCAGGTGCTCTTATATTAAGAGAGTAAAAGATTAAAATGATAACCCCTTTTGGATCTTCTCTTAGTGAGGGACAATCCACCAATAGGCCTCCATCCTTCAATGGAACTAACTACACCTATTGGAAGGCTAGAATGAGGATATTTATCCAAGCCCAAAACTATGATGTTTGGAGCATCATAGTTAATGGACCATATATTCCTTCTATCTATATAGATAACATTGCTATACCCAAGCTTGAAAAAAATTGGGATGATAGTGATAGAAGGAAGGCACAACTAAATGCCAAAGCAATGAATGTACTTTATTGTGCCTTAGACCATAATGAATTCAATAGAATCTCTACTTGCAATTCTGCAAAAGAGGAATTGCAAAAGAGATATGGGATAGACTTGAAGTGACCCTCGAGGGCACGAATCAAGTCAAGAAATCTAAAATAAACATGCTAGTTCATAAGTATGAACTATTTAAAATGGAATCTAATAAAATCATCACTTGCATGTTCACTAGATTTACTGATATTGTCAACGGCTTAAAAAGCCTTGGCAAAAGTTATACTAACAGTGACCTTGTTAGGAAAATTCTTCGATCTTTACCAAGATCATGGGAAGCCAAGGTAACGGCGATCCAAAAAACTAAAGACTTGAACAAGCTGCCACTCGAGGAGCTCCTTGGATCTTTGATGACACATGAGCTCACAATGAAGCAACATAGTGAAGAAGAGTCCTCCCACAAGAAAAAGATAATTGCCTTTAAGTCTACTTCTTCTAACAAGGATCCCTCTTGCAGTAGCAGCAGTGAAGAAGAAGAAGACAATGAGGAAGATGATGAAGAAGCCCCTCTTGTGAGGAAATTCAGAAGATTCATCAACAGGAAAAAGCCTCTCCATAGGAAAAGAGTTCCCTCGAATTCCTTTAACAAGGATAAAGGTAAGGAAAGGGAAGGAGAGGGAATCGGATGTTATGAATGCAAGAAGTCGGGCCATTTCAGAGCTGACTGTCCCTTGCTGAAAAAGAGCAACAAACACAAGAAGAAGAAAGCTCTTGTTACCACCTGGACTGACACCGATAAATCATCATCATCATCGGAAGATAAACAAGAGAAAAAGGCCGACTTCTGTTTTATGGCGAACGAAAATGAGGTAATATCTGAAACACATTTAGATTTTACTTTTGATGAACTGTATGATGCTTTTAATGAACTAATGGATAAATATAAGACAATAAACCTTAAAAATAAAGAATTAAAGCTAACTAATCAAACTTACACTCATAAATACGATAAATTAAGGATAAGGACTCTATCATTAAAAAAAACTTAGAACTAATACTTTAATTAAAGATAACGAAAGACTAACTAAGGAAGTTTCAGAACTTAAAAACAGTAACCGAACTCTAAAAGATAACTTTACAAAAGATCTAAATTTACTAAAAACAGAAAAACTGAACTTAACAAAAAAACTTGAAAAATATAAATCTATAGTTGAGAAGTTTACCTTTAGTTCTGAAAAACTAGAAATGATTCTTAATAGTCAAAGAGCTGTATTTAATAAAGCCGGTTTGGGGTATAAGCCTAACAACAAGCAAAAATTTTTTAAAAACTTTTTTGTAAAAGTCGGAAAAAGTAAAACAAAAAATGTAACTTATTTTTGTTGTGGTAAAGTAGGACATATAGCAAATGTATGTAACCACAAAAAAAATGAAGTTAAAAGAAAGATTAAAAAGATTTGGGTTCCAAAAGGAACCAACATTACTAACCTTGAAGGACCCAAGAAAATTTGGGTACCTAAAATTGTATAATTTTCTTGTGTAGGAGTGTCTTGCAACCAAGGTCAACAAACACTGTTGGTACTTGTATAGTGGCTGCTCAAGACACATGACGGGTGACAAGGAGCAATTCTTCATCCTAGGGCCAAAAAGGGGAGGTGCGGTGACTTTTGGAGACAATAACCAAGGTCACATCATTGGTATAGGTAAAGTACAAATCACCCCTTCAACCTTTGTTGATAATGTACGATTTGTAAATGGTCTTAAGCATAACTTACTTAGCGTTAGTCAATTATGTGATAGAGGTTTTGATGTTTTGTTTAAGCCATCTTTATGCATCATAACCAACTCAATTGATAATAGCTTAGTATTCAAAGGAATAAGACGTGGCAACATTCATGTAGTAGATCTTGAAGATCTTGCCAAAAATAGCCGTTGCTTAGTAGCTAGTGATACTAAGGTCAATGATGCAAGTTGGTTATGGCACCGTAAATTAGGTCATGCAAGTATGGATACAATATCTAAATTAGTTAAAAGAGATTCTGTAATTGGTTTGCCAAAGATAAAGTTTGAGAAAAATAAAATTTGTGAAGCTTGTCAATATAGCAAACAATCTAGAAGTTCTTTTAAATCCATAAATTGTCTCTACAACTAGACCCCTTAAACTACTTCACATGGATCTATTTGAACCAACTAGAACCACAAGCCTTGGTGGAAACAAGTATGGTATTGTCATTGTAGATGATTTCTCTAGATACACATGGGTCATGTTTTTAGCTCATAAAGATGAAACATTTTCAGTATTTAAGAAATTCCATAAGGAAGTAACTAACGCAAGAAATGCTTCAGTTATAGCTATTAGAAGTGATCATGAAATGGAATTTGAAAAACATATATTTGAAAAATTTTGTAGTAAGAAGGGGATAACTCATAATTTTTCTGCACCTAGGACTCCACAACAAAATAAAGTGGTGGAAAGAAAGAATAGAACCTTAGAGGAAATGGCTAGGACCATGTTATGTGAAAGTGATCTTCCAAAGTATTTTTGGGGTGAAGCAATTAACACATCATGCTATATACTAAATAGAGTTTTATTGAGACCAATTATAAAGAAAATACCTTATGAACTTTGGAGAGATAGAAAGCCCAAGGTAAACTATTTTCATGTTTTTGGGTGTAGGTGTTTTATTCATAATAATGGCAAAGAAAACTTAGAAAAATTTGATTCCAAATATGATGAAGGTATATTTTTAGGATACGCTACATCAAGTAGGGCATATAGAGTATTCAACAAAAGAACTCTTGTAATTGAAGAATCTATTCATGTTGTTTTTTATGAGACTAATGATGCCTCTTCTAGCAAGAGAGTAGCCTTTGATGATGATGCAGGAATACTTGAGGAAAAGATGGATGACATGACATTACAACAGAATGAATCGAAGCAAATTTGAGATACTTCAACAAGCCAAGAGGTAATTGCTAATTATGGGCTTACAAAGGCTTGGAGGTATGCATACGGTCACCCCAAAAAATTAATTTTAGATGATCCATCTCAACCTGTTAGAACTAGAGCTTCTCTTAGGAACTTAAATAATCACCTAACATTTGTTTCACATTTAGAACCTAAAAACATTGGAGAAGCTGAAAATGATGTAAATTGGATAAATGCTATGCAAGAGGAACTAAACCAATTTACAAGAAACAAAGTATGAAATTTAGTAGAAAGACCCACTGAATACTTGATAATTGGAACTAAATGGGTATACAAAAATAAACTTGATGAAGATGAAGTTGTAGTTAGGAACAAGGCTAGACTAGTAGCAAAGGGTTATAATCAAGAAGAAGATATAGATTTTGATGAGACCTTTGCTCTTGTGGCTAGACTTGAGGCAATTAGATTGTTACTAGCATTTGCATGTTTTAAAGACTTCAAATTATTTCAAATGGCTGTAAAAAGTGCTTTCTTGAATGGGTATATTAATGAGGAGGTTTATGTAGAACAACCTCCTGGTTTTGAGAATCATCAATACCCCAATCATGTTTACAAACTAGATAAAACACTTTATGGTCTAAAACAAGCCCCTAGAGCATGGTATGAAAGACTTAGCAAATTTCTGTTAGACCATGAATTTTCTAGAGGGAACGTTGATACAACACTGTTTTTAAAAAGAAAAAACAAAGATATGTTAGTAGTGCAGATTTATGTAGATGATATTATTTTCGGTGCTCCTAACAATCGCCTCTGCGAAGAATTTGCTGTTTTAATGCAGAGTGAATTTGAAATCAGCATGATGGGAGAGTTGAATTATTTCCTCAGGCTTCAAATCAAACAATCTAAGGAAGGAATCTTCATCAATCAAGCTAAATACATCAAGAAGATGCTTAAGAAGTTTGATATGGATGGAAACAAACCAATCAGCACACCCATGAGCTCATCATGCAAATTAGACAAAAATGAATCAGGTAAGTCAGTAGATCAAAAGCTGTATAGAGGTATAATAGGTTCATTATTATATCTTACAGTAAGTAGACCTGATATCATGTTTAGTGTATGCATGTGTGCTAGGTATCAATCTAATCCTTAGGAATCACATCTAATTGCAGTAAAGAGAATCTTTAAATATCTAATAGGAACAAAAAACATAGGTTTATGGTACTCTAAAGAATCAAGCATAAACTTAATAGAGTATACTGATTCTGACTTCGCTGGTTGTAAACTTGATAGAAAAAGCACCAGCGGGTCATGTCAATTTTTAGGAGAAAACTTAATCTCTTGGTTTAGCAAAAAGCAAAACTCGGTTGCACTATCCATTTGGAAGCCGAATATGTTGCTGCCGGAAGTTGTTGTGCTCAAATCCTGTGGATCAAGCAACAACTTGAAGATTATGGCATTAAACAAGATAAGATTCCCATAAATTGTGATAATACAAGGGCCATAAATCTAACTAAAAATCCAATTCAGCACTCAAGAACTAAACATATTGAGATAAGACATCACTTCATAAGAGATCATGTGTTAAATGGTGATGTGATGCTTGAATTTGTTTGTACTGATGATCAACTTACGGATATCTTCACAAAACCCTTGAGTGAAGATCGATTTTGTACTCTTAGAAGAGGGTTAGGAGTGATTGATCCATTCTTGTGATACTCTTCTCTAATTCAGTGATTTTGATGATTAGCTTATGTTGGATGTAAGATTTCACGTCAGTGATTATCAAATCATTCCTTGAGATTTAAAGATTACCATATCCCTCTTTTGGCACGGAAATAATTGAGATTCTGGTTATGTGCTAGAGTTAGAGTCGACTCGAATGAATGTAAGAGTCGACTCATAGGCGAGTCGACTCGTGCATATTCTGGAGTCGACTCGAGTTAGAGTCGACTCGCGCCTTACCAGAGTCGACTTGAGGTCGGGAATCCGTCTTTTAAACCCTAATCGAAACGTCTTTTTTCCAAACTTTCTTTTCGGCTGCCACTGTTCAAAAGCCCTAGAGTCGTCTCCTACATCGTCCCCGACCCATTTTTGGCCCTTTCTCTCATGTTTTCTCCCATTTTTCTGGTCCTTCCCTCGGTTTTTAGGTCAAAATGCCTAGAAAAACCCCGTTGTCCCGAGCCGAAAGAGACCTTTCACCGCGAGCGGTGCCGAGAGACGGTCCAAGGCACGGAACGAACCCGTGAGGCCAACACCTCTGGTTCCTTCTCCGCCTAGGTCGGTTCTCTCGCGTCCGTGTGCCGGGAGGGTTGTCTCTATCAGGAGAAGAGTCAACTTTGACTTCCTCTCCCGGAAAGGGTTCACCTTAGGGCATCATCTTAGGGCCCAAAACCTAGAATATTTTTGCTCTTTTGACCTCCCTACCTACCCAGGGTTAGTTAGGAAATTCTATGGGACCGTCACACGGGGTGGCGGTGGTATTTAAGGGACAGTAGCAAATGTCCCTATCTTTGTCTCGGAGGATCTCATTGCTCGAGTCCTCCACCTCTCTCACGAGGGGATTGCTCCCACGCGTCCTACCGATAGGACAGAGGCCCTTACAGCCATTCTAGGGAGACCACCCCAATCCCCTATAGAGGAAGTGTTCGCAAATCAGCTTTCGGCTGAAATGCGACTCCTCCCAAGTATCATCTCTAGAACTCTCTTTCCCAAGACTGGTAGGTTTGACTTCGTTTCAGAAAAAGACCTAGCTTTGATGTTCTATATTTTACATGACACCCTCCTGAACTTTCCCAAACTCATCTATAGATATGTCTGTGAACCCCTAGACAAATCTAGGTTGAGTCTCCCTTATGGCATGCTTTTCACACTCATCGTTAGGGAGTTAGAAGTCCCTATCCCTGAGGGAGAACCCTCTCGCTCCCTTAGATACACTGACCACATCGGTGAGGGGACTCTCCACCGAATGGATTTCCACAAAGTGGAGGGTGTCTGGGTTAGGAGGACATCCACATCCACACCATCTGACCCCACTACTCATCACTCACCTAGCTCTGATCATGACCAGGACCACTCCACAGATCCTTCCACCTTCCCATCCACATCTGGTCCTTCAGTCCCTGCTGAGCCATCTACTTCAGCTGGACCCTCTACCGTACCACCACCTCAGCAGCCTCTAAAAGTCAGGATTAGCCCTGAGCAGCTCCGAGAGCTGAGAGGTTCATATAGTGCACCTTCCACTGACGTCATTCCCTCCACAGCAGCGAGGTATCCATGATGATTGCAGAAGTTAGGGAGGAGATGTCAAACATGAGGAAACTAGTCCAGGGTCAATACTTGAGCCTTACAGCCATAAAGGAAGACACGAGGCAGATGCGAGACAACATCAGAGAAGAGCTGGGAAGGCAGAGTCAAGGTGCGGAAAGGCTTGCAAATGCCTTAATCTTCAAACTTGACACCATCCAGGAAAGTGTGACCCAACTAGTTGAGACACAGGCTAAGGCAACCTTAGAGATCATCACATAACTAGGAAATGTATCTGAGGGGATGAGCCTGGTCCTCCGATCTCAGCGACTAAATTTGGGAGCCTCATCCTCCTCAGTGACTAGACGACCCTAGTGTATTTTTATTTTTATGATGTACAGTCCTTTGTGGACTTTCTGAGATGTATTCCATCTTGTACTTAATACAATGAATAGAGATTTACTTTTAAAAAAACTGTGCAATTTGACTTGTTATCTCTTTCTGTGTTATGTGCTTTTTGCTATGATGACAAAAAGAGGGAGAAAAATGTAAAGGAATATAAACAAGAAACATACTTAAGCAAAAAAAAAACACTAAAATGTAAAGGAATATAAACAAGAAACATACTTAAGCAAAAAAAAAACACTAAAATGTAAAAGAATATAAACAAGAAACATACTTAAGCAAAAAAAAACACTAAATTGTAAAGGAATCTAAACAAGAAACATTCTTAAGCAAAAAAAAAATTAATGTAATTTGTTCTTAGTGGATTCAATACCTCGAGGCTGATTATTTCTCTGTTGGGGTTCCTTAAGGAGTAATCTCCAGAATCTATTCAAGGGATATTCGGAGATTAGTTGAATCATATTAAAGAACAAATTGTCAGATTTTTCTTCTCTAATTAAAAGAAATTTAACAAAAATCTGAACAAAGTTCAAACAGAAGAGAATGCAAATATTGAGGGGGAGAATCTAAAACTTTAAGAAAGCAATATAAGCCAAACAATTGATTGCATGATTTGAAGGCTTATATAATTCCAAATGAAAAGAGGAGCTTTAATTTCAGAGTTTACTGACTCATACCTTTCAATTTTGGATAAATTAAATGACTAGACATTTGAATTCATTTCAAAACTTCGCAATGAATCACTTCTTGGATGAGTAATTCACTTTACAAATACTTAATATTTTGTCATCATCAAAAAGGGAAAGATTGTGGAGTGATTGATTATACCCCTATTTAATTTTGATGAGCTCAAAGCATTTGAGTATATTTTATGTTGTACTAATGAATTCAATCAAATATTTTAGGCAATTATATGAATTTCTGTTTAAGTGTCTCGAGCCTTGGTTTAAAGTAATTTGGCTAAGTGTTGAACTCAATTTGAAATAAAGTCTGAAGCTCGAGTCAACTCCGAAAGATTACGAGTCGACTCCATGTGTTTCAAAGGTTCTGGCACAAGCTCGAGTCGACTCCGGTACACTACGAGTCGACTCCGACTGAGAACAGACAGAAGGACAGAAAGATAAATTTCAGACCCTGTCACCGAGTCAACTTCAAAAGGTTTCGAGTCGACTCTGATGCTTGCCGAGTCGACTCCCGACAGTTTCGAGTCGACTCCAAGGAGTAACAGACAGAAAGACAGAGCGATGAATTTTAGACCTTGTTACCGAGTCGACTCCAGAAGGATGCGAGTCGACTCCGACGTTTGGCGAGTCGACTCCTAATTATGCCCGAGTCGACTCTCAGAAGAAAGCAGACTGAGAGGCAGAGAACCAAACTCAGTAACCCTGTGAATGAGTTGACTCCAAGAATTCCAGCGTCGACCCCCAAGTCAGCTGAGTCGACTCTAACAAAGTGCGAGTCGACTCCGAGGCAGTTCAGATCAACAGACAGAGGATCGGCTTTTCGGACTCTGAGAGCTGAGTCGACTCCAAGAAAACCCGAGTTGACTCGAGAGAGAAAAGCAGATAAATGGATTTCTGGAACCCTGAGAACGAGCCATCTCCAAAAGTGCCGAGTCATCTCTAGATATTGGCGAGTCGACTCCAGTTTGGTCCGAGTCGACTCCAGAACGGGACAAGCACTTTAATTCAAATCCTGAATAATGGGCGAGTCGTCTCCTATAAAGGGTGAGTCGACTCCAGTAACAGCCGAGTCGACTCCAGATCGCACGAGTCGACTCCGATCCCAACGGACACATTGTCAGGATGTGCAGACTGGATAGAACGGCTCCAAATCTGTTCCTAATGGCTAGTTTTCGAAAGAAACCCCTTAAATAGCCACAGTAAACAGTAGCAGACAACAAGAGAGCTATTCCATTCAAGTAAAAGGCATTTCCACCTACCAAGAGCTTCTCAAGAGTAAATACAAGCAAAAAAAGGAAGAAGTGCATTCAAGGCAATTCGACCAGTACTTCCTTCGCATTCAAGGCTCTCCTACTGTCCTCAAATCTTCAGCTCTTTCAGAGGAGACCCAAAAATCGAGAAGCCCCTACTTCCCAATCCAAAATTTGTTTGAGGGCTTCTAACTTTACTTTGCATTTATTGTTTTCACATATTCTTGTTTAGAAGCTTTCTCTGTGAAATCCCAAACTCTATTTTTCTTACTTGATTCAATCTAGGGATTGAATCAAAGATTGTAAGGTTTGTTGGTGAGCCAAATATAAAACCAACGGTGTAAGGTTGTGGTTGGTGAACCAGGAAAAACCAATTGGGTTTGATTGTGAATCCGAAAAAATAATTGGATGGTTCTAGTCGGTGAGCCTGTGAAAACCGACCGAGTTCGTTGTAATCTCGTGAAAACAACAAGTTGGGTTGTGAACTTGTAAAACAACCGGCTGTAATCCTAAGGATTATAGTGAACACCCAAGTGCAGCTTGAGGAGTGGACGTAGGAGCAAGAGTTGGCTCCGAACCACTATAAATTTGCATGTGTTTGTATTGGCTGCTGTCTCTTTCTCCTTCATTCACTTCATCTAGTAAATTAACTAATTTGATTGCAATAGATTTAGTTAATTACTTATCATAGTTTTAATTGGCCATATTTAATTCAAACCCAATTCACCCCCCCTCTTGGGTTGTCTTCTTGGGCAACAGTACCCCAATCCCCCATTGAGGAGGTTTTTTTGCAAATCAGCTCTCTACTGAAATGCGCCTCCTACTTAGTATCATCTCTCGCACCCTCTTTCCCAAAACTGATAGATTTGATTTCATTTTTGAAAAAGATCTAGCCTTAATGTTCAATATCTTACATGACGTCTCTCTTAACTTTCCAAAACTTATTTACAGTTATATTAGTGAACCCCTAGATAAACCTAGATTGAGTCTCCCCTACAGTATGCTCTTCACCTTGATATTTAGGGAGTTAGAAGTTCCTATCCTTGAGGGGGAACCCTCTCGTTCACTCTATTTCACTGACCATATGGGCGAGGGGACTCTCCACCGAATGGGTTTCCACAAGGTTGAGGGTATTTGGGTTAGAAAAGATTTCTCTACAATACCATCTGATCCCACTGCTCCTCTCTCTCCCACTTCTGAACATGAACCGGATACCTCTGCAGATCCCTCCACCTTCCCATCCACTGCTGGCCCTTCATCTACTGCTGGCCCTTCCTCCACTGTGCCACCATCTTAGCAACCCCTTGAGGTTAGGATTAGTAGTGAGCAGCTTCGAGAACTGAGGGATGACATTGTGAGGGAACTCAGAGGTACCACTAGTACACCCTCCACTGACTTGACCCCCTCCACTGTAGCAGTGTCTGTCATGATTGCCGAAGTCAAGGAGCAGTTGTCCAGTATGAGGAGTCTTATTCAGGGTCAGTATATGAGATTCTCCAAAATTCAGGAAGCTACCAAGCAAATGCAAGACTCGGTGAGGTCCTTGCTACTGAACCTGAATCAAGGAGTAGAAAGGGTAGCAAACGCAGTAATAGATAAACTTGATACAATCAACGACAGCATAACCCAACTGACCCAAACCCAAGCTAGCACTACTTCAAAAATTATTGCGCAACCGGGGAATGTCTCTGAGGGAGTTCGTCTGCTTCTGGAGTGTCAGCGTGGGAATATTGGAGCTTCTTCTTCTTCTTCTATATGTCCTTAGACTTGTATTTTGTTTCATTGTCATTTAAAGTCCTTCTGGACTTTCAATAATTGTACTCAATTTTGTAATACTTACAATGAATTGAAAAGTCTTATCTTTATATCAGAATTTGTGTATGCTTTCTGTGTTTTGAGTACAATGTACTTCTATGTCTCATCTTGTATGTTTTGACTTTTGATACTTCACCTTTTTGCTATGATGACAAAAAGGAGGAGAACATATGATATATTGTAAATAAAGGAAATCACTAAACAAGAAAACCTTTAAGCAAAATGTGATTTGTTCTTAGTGGATTCGATACCTCGAGGCTCATTATTCCTCCATTGGGGCTCCTCAAGGAGTAATCTACAGAATCTATTCAAGAGATATTCGGAGATTAGTTGAATCATATTCAAGAACAAATCGTCAGATTTTTCCTTCTATAATTAAGAACTTGAGTTCAAGTTTACAATATTAAGAGAAAATTTAGAAAAACTTGAACAAAGTTTAAACAAAATTGAATGCACATGTTGAGGGAGAGAATTTGAAATTCTAAGAAAGCAAATTCATTAAAGACATATAAGCCAAACAATTGATTGCATGATTTGAAGGCTTATATAATTCCAAATGAAAGGAAGAGCTTTAATTTCAGAGTTTACTGACTCATACTTTTCAATTTTGGATACACTAAATGACTAGACATTTGAATTCATTTCAAAACTTCACTATGAATTACTTCTTGAAAGTGCAATTCTCTTTACAAATACTCAATGTTTTGTCATCATCAAAAAGGGAAAGATTGTGGAGTGATTGAGTATTCCCTAATTGATTTTGATGAGCTCAAAGCATTGGAGTATGTCTTATGTTGTTCTATTGAATTCAATCTAGTGTTTCAGGCAAATCATTATGAAAATCTGTTTAAGTGCCTCGAGCTTTGGTTCAAAGCATTTTGGCTAAGTATTTAACTCAATTTGAACTAAAGTTTGCATCACGAGTCGACTCCGGAACTTTGCGAGTCTGACTCCGGGATACTTAAAGTTTTTGGTACAAGTTCGAGTCAACTCCGGAACTCTCCGAGTCGACTCCGATTGATAATAGACAGAAAGACAGAACGATGAATTTTAGACCCTGTTAGCAAATCGACTTCAAAAGGTTTCAAGTCAACTCCGATGTTTGGCGAGTCGACTCCAGATGGTCCCGAGTCGACTCCAAAGGGTAACAGACAGAAAGACAGAACGATAGATTTTAGACCCTGTTACCGAGTCGACTCCAGAAGGTTGCGTGTCGACTCCGACACTTGGTGAGTCGACTCCAAGTTTGTCCGAGTCGACTCCCAGAGAAAAGCTGTCTAAAAGGCAGAGACTCAGTTTCGGAGACCCTGTGAACGAGTCGACTCCAAGTGTTTCAGAGTCGACCTTCAAGATTAGACGAATCGACTCCAACAAGGCCCGAGTCGACTTCGATGCAGAATAGCTCAAAAGACAGAGAATCAGTTTTTACGGTCTCTAAGAACGAGACGTCTCCCGAAGATCTCGAGTCACCTCTCAAGTCAGCCGAGTCGACTCCAAGTAAACCCGAGTCGACTCGAGAAAGAAAAATAGAAAGTTGAGTTTCTAGAACCCTGAGAACGAGCCGACCCCCAAGTGCCCGAGTCGTCTCCAACTGTTGACGAGTCGACTCCAGTTTGGTCCGAGTTGACCCCAGGACGAGGCATGCACTTTAATTCAAATCGGAAACAGCGGGCGAATCGTCTCCAGTAAAATGCGAGTCGACTCCAGTAACAGCCGAGTCGACTCCAGATCGCACGAGTCGACTACGATCCCAACGGATGCATTGTCAGGATGTGCAGACGGGACAGAACGGCTCCAAATCACTCTTTAACGGCTATTTTTCAAAAGGAATCACTTAAATAGTCAGAGTGAATAGTAGTAGACAACAAGAGAGCTATTCCATTTGAGCATTAAAGCATTTCAACCAGCAAGAGCTTCCGTAGAGTGAATCCAAGAAAAAGAAGGAAGAAGTGCATTCAACTCAAACCAAAAAGTGCTTCCTTCGCATTCAAGGCTCTACTACTGTCCTCCATCCTTCAGCATATTCAAGAGGAGACTCAGAAATTGAGAAGCCCCCACTTTCCCATCTAAAATCTGTTTGAGGGATTCTAACTCAACTTTGTTTATATTGTCTCACACTTGCTTTTTTAGAAGCTTCTTCTTGTGAACTTTAAACTCTTATTTTGTATACTTGATTCAATCAGGGGATTGAATCAAGGGTTGTAAGGTTGGTTGGTGAGCCAAAGATAAAACCAATGATGTAAGGTTGTGGTTGGTGAACCGGAAAAAATCAACTGGGTTTGATTGTGAACCCGGAAAAATAATTGAGTGGTTCTAGTCGGTGAGCCTGTCAAAACCGACCGAGTTCGTTGTGACCTCGTGAAAACAACAAGTTGGGTTGTGAGCTTGTAAAACAACCGGCTGTAATCCTAGGGATTATAGTGAACTCCCAAGTGCTGCTTGGGAAGTAGACGTAGGAGCAAGAGTTGGCTCCGAACCACTATAAGTCTCTCTGTGTTTGTATTGCACCTTGTCTCTTTCACTCTCTTCACTCATTGCATCTTGTGATCTAACTAATTCATTTGCAGTAGGTTTAGTTTATCGCTCACCTTATTTTTAATTGGTCAATAATTAATTAAAACTCAATTCACCCCCCCTCTTGGGTTGTCTCCTTGGGCAACACTTATGTTGCCCTAATTAACCATGGTCACTAGTTAATTTAATCCGAGATGGTAGATGACTATTGTGCTTGTGGTTACTCGGGTCCCTGGACACAAACAAACTCGTCCCTGCTGCAGATCACCTCCTGGATGGCCGCATCCTTGTACCTGCACTTGATCCTTGTACAGTTCCGGCGTAGAAAATGGTTCGCTGCTGGAGATGGAGAAGAAGAGAGAGAGAACGAGCGGGGGCCTCGGCCTCCATCGCGCACCCCACCCCCCGGGTGCCGCCCCGCGGCCCTCCATCGGCGTCCGCCGCTGCTTCTTCTTCCTCCCTTCCCCGCTCGTTCTCTCTTTCTCTTCTCCTCCTCCATCTCTGATAGGTTTTCTCTCTCGATATGGCCCGTACCGACTCATGCTGCCGAGCAACCGATACGATGCCCGGTACCGACACAGTAGACCTTGGGCAATAGTGATGATATTGGTGGTGGGGGCAATCGAGGTGGCGATCCTAGGGCTATCAAGGGGGTTGAGGGGGTGGCAGTGGCAGCAACCACAGCGATGGAGATCGCCGTTGTCCCCCATCATGCCAAAGTCGAACAGGTAAGACGATGTGAGAAACCTGAAAAGCCTAAGGCACATCGTAGATGCATGCACAAGCATAGGATGTGTGACAGCACCAAGGTGACGGGCCGTGGCCCAGTCTCGTCCTGGACCACGTTTGGGACCATTTTTTCTATCATGTTTTCGTATTAAGCAACGTGGCTGATGGCAGAAAGTTTAAATTTGAGGGTTAAAGAAGGATAGAAAGGTAAATCTAAGAGATAAGGGAATAAGGAAAGAATAGCGTTTATGCTTAGCTCTACTCCCCCTAAACTTCAATGGTCCCACCAAACACTAGAGAAAACAACCGTCCATTGATCAATTAGAGTTGATCTAATTTAAGGTGTTTGTTGCAATTTATATTAACATTTTCTGGATCAGTTTATAAATAATGGTAAAGGGAGGCTTTATATATAATATAAACAAAATACTGGACGTGCTTTGTGTTAGCCTAGATGCATAAATATTATTGATAAATCAATAATTAAATATTTCTAATATTCAAAAATAGTAAATAAGAAGAATAAACTAGTAAATAATTAACTTGACAATATAATAATAAAATGAAGAAAGAGAGAGAAGATGGCCTATGGATCGAAGCACGTTGATGCGTTGTCCCAGGAAAGTTTATACCCCCATGCACGGGTCTGCTGGCATAGATCTCTTAGAGACACGACGACCCAATACAGAATCACGTCTTCCCCGTCAGTGCGCCTCCAGGAAAGAAAGAAGAGCACGTTCACGCTTGTAGATACCTCAAAAGAAACTTAGAAAAATTATGAGGAGAAGAAAAATTTTCTTTATTTCTTTCCTCCCTAATGATCCCTAGAGCCCTTTTTATCTAGACTCTTGGAATAAGGAAAAGAGAAAATTTTGATTGTGGTTTGAAATGATCCCTAGAGCTCTTTATATAGGCTCAGGCACGTCAAAAGAAGAAGATTCCCCTCCTGCAGATTGATGACGTGTCTTCTTGTCCTCCTTTCATTCTTCGGCTTATTGCATCTTGGTCGTCCATGTTTTCTTCCTTCTTCGAGGGACCTTTTCATGCTTGCTCTTGCGCTGGATGCATGACACTTGTGATGGCCTACTTCCTTTGGGAATTTTTCCATGTTTGCTCCCTTGCTTGTGTGCGGATGCTTGCCACTTGGCCGTTGACCAATTTGGTTTTTAAAATTTTAAAATATTTGATTTAATTCAACAATCCCCCACATAAATTAAATATTTAAAAAATTTAAAATCAAAATAAAATTAAAAAAATCAAAATAAAATGCTGAGTATCTTATATTATGTAATAGGTGTAGGTACCTTTTAGTTTGAACCTGCACTTAGTGACAATTGATTATCTCTGTGGAGCCAAGGTGGACTATGCCTTAAACATTGGTCCATGGCTCAGATTTCATCAACAGCACACATAATATAGCATGAACATGCTCGAAGCGGGTTTGCGCTTTACGACCATGCGCAGGTATCTCTTCATGTGTGTTATTAGGAAACAGCCCACTTTCCACAGTCGCGGCCTCACGACTACACGCATATAGGTGAATCCTAAAAAGGGTACAAGCAAGTAGGTACCCTGCCTCATGGGTCTCGGATTCATTAAGAATAAAAACTTAACTTAACCCTTGCTTTTTATGAGCACTGTTGCCCTAAGGATGGGAAAAACAAATAGTGCTCCTCATTAGTCACCTATCTAGCTTGTTTCTACCCATTGAACCTTTTCAGGTTGGGTTACCACCGTGGTGACTTTACTTATGGGCTTAGCCCCATCCCCTTCGACAACTCTAGAAGCACTATTCTAGACAATCCTTTGGTAAGCTGATTAGCTAGATTCCTTTCGTATCTTACAAAATTTAGTGCAATCAAGTTATTCTTTAATTTGCATCTCAATGATTTATGGCACACTTTCAAGTGCCTATTCATTTTCACATTTGCATTTTCTTGATTGCATTTATCCATAGCAGATCTACAGTCACAATGAATAGATATAGAAGGTAATGGTGAAGTCACAAGAGGTAAATCTATCAGTAGATCTCTAAGCCACTCGACCTTAATGCTAGTGGTATCTAGGGCAATCATTTCAGATTTCATGGTGCTCCTAGCCACAACAGTTTGTTTGATAGACTTTCATGATATAGCTGCACCTCCTAAAAGGAAGACAAAACCAGTGGTGGATTTGGTGTCAACTGTATCACTGATCTAATTGGCATCACTATAGCCTTCCAGAACAGCAGGATAACCACAATAGTGTAATCCCAGAGATATGGTACCCTTAAGGTATCCGAGAATTTTTTCTAGAGCAGTCCAATGATCATTATTAGGATTGTGAGTATATCTACTGAGTCGGTTCACAGAGTATGCAATATCAGTTTTGGTATAATTTGCAAACAATCCTAAAGAACCAATGATCTGGGCATACAAGCTTTGATTGACTGGATCACCTAAGTTCTTCTTTAGATGAAGAGATGGATTATAGGGAGTAGATACAGGATGACAATCAGAGTAATGAAACTTTTTAAGAATCTTCTCCACACAGTGGCTTTGGGACAAAGTTATTCCATCTTCATTCCTCATAATTTTAGTATTAAGGATTAGGTCTGCTTCTCCTAAATCTTTCATATCAAATTTTAGAGATAAAAATTGTTTTACTTCATTAATAATTTCTAAGTCTATTCCAAAAATTAGGATATCATCTACATATAGACATAAGATTATAATTTTGTTATTCTTCTTTTTATAATATACACATTAATTTGTGTTATTAATTTTAAATCCATTAGTTAAGATTATTTCATCAAATTTAAGGTGCCATTGTTTGGGGGCTTGTTTTAGACCATAAAGAGATCTAATCAACCTACATACCTTTTTCTCTTGACCTGGGACAATGAAACCTTCGGGTTGGTTCATGTAGATCTCTTCATCTAGGTCCCTATTCAAGAAAGCGGTTTTAACATCCATTTGATGTATAACCAGCTAATGAATGGAAGCGAAGGCAACAAGGATCCTAATGGTAGTGATTCTAGCTACAGGGGCATAAACATCAAAGAAGTCAATCCCAAATTTTTGAGTAAAACCTTTGGCTACTAATCTAGCCTTATATTTGACTACAGTTCCATCTGGTCTAAGTTTCTTCTTAAAGATCCATTTACACCCTATGGGTTTACTTCCTGGGGGTAGGTCTGCCAATTTCCAAGTGTGGTTTTGGATTATGGATTGCATTTCATTATCTATTGCTTCTTCCAGAAGAAGGCACCTAGAGATTTCAAGGCATCCTCTAAAGAAGTAGGAGAGTTTTCTATTAGAAATATGTAGTAGTCTTCTCCAAAGTTCTTTTCAACTCTAGTTCTTTTACTTCTTCTAGGTTCAGTTTTGTTCTTCTTCTTCTCTAAATCTGGTTCTGCTAGAATTAGTCCCTAAATTATTATTGGTATTTATTTGATCATTTATCCTTATTTTAAAGAAAAATATACTTTCAAAGTTGATTGCATCTTTTGCTTCCATTATGGTGTTGTTATTAATTTCATTTATTTGAGAGTTAAACACTAAAAATCTATTAGCATTACTCTCAATTGCATATCCTATAAATATTGCATCTACTGTTTGGGTCCAATTTTCTTTCTTTTATTTTCTGAAATTTTTACTTTAGCTAAGCACCCCCACACTTTTAGGTATTTTAAGTTAGGTTTTTTATATTTCCAAATTTCATGTGGAGTTTTATCATTATGTTTGAATGGAATTCTATTCAAGATATAAGATGCAGTTACTAGTGCTTCCCCCCAAAGATTTTCTGGTGCACCTGAACTAATTAACATAGAGTTAACTATATCCATTAAGGTTCTATTCTTTCTCTCAGCTACTCCATTAGATTGGGGTGAATAAGGAGCTGTCACTTCATGAATTATCCCATGTTCTTCACAGAACTGGGTAAGCTCAAATGAGGTATATTCACCTCCTTTATCAGACCTTAAGATTTTAATCTTTTTATCTAGTTGGTTTTCAGCTTCTGCTTTATAGACTTTGAATTTATTTAAGACCTCATTTTTAGTTTTGATAAGATAAAGGTAACGATATCTAGAAAGGTCATCTATGAAAGTTATAAAATATTTGTTTCTACCCCTTGAGGTTCTTCTTGAGTCACATATATCACTATGTATGAGTTTAAGAAGATCAGAATCTCTACTTACAGAGTAGAAGGATCTCTTAGGTAATTTGGCCTCTACACATATCTCACATTTGTCATTATTCTTAAGTTCTGATTTTGGGATTAAATTCAAGTACATTAAAAAGCAAATATAATGATCGAAGATATTTTCTCACAAAATGCCTATGACACTCTTGTATAGACCTAAGACTTATGTGCCATACATGGCTTGTTTGCGGGATAATTGAAACTACTTCCTAATCAGCCACATGGGGAAGAAATTCAAACTCAAACTTCTCTCATGCAGGGCACATGCTGAAAATCAAATGAGGAAGGTAAGCAAATGGGTTAGACCCATGACTGACTTTAGTAATGCTCTCACCAATGGCTGAAATCAAGCCTAGGGTGGTGAGCCAGAACCGCATTTGATTCCGCCACCTCCTAAAGTTTTGACTATTAAACTTTTTAGGTTTAGCACTAAGGTTTTCAGATGTGTGGGAAGCCATTGATAGAAAGAGATTGATTTGTAGCTTAACAAAGTTTTGACACATGAAAATGAAAAGGTTTATTTCAAATTATTGCACCGATATCTAATTTAAACTTTAGATGTCTGGTTGAAAAATCTAAAGAATAACAACCAGATTAGCTCCAGAACGGTGGTGGAGCACTTGGCTCACTTAAGTACCAGCCTTTCTTAGGCACGTATGCCTTTTTGACAAGCTTTTCTTAGACACCGTTATTCAATAGATAATATCACTAGATATCGTTCAATTTCATCCTAAGTGCAATATTAAGCTAGCTCCTATGAATTAACCAATTTCCGAATTTTCATTTGAATGAAATCTAGAAATTACTCCATGAGGAGTCCAAATGGAGGTATTAATAAACCTCTTGGAGGTTAAGCAATCTAATATTTTGCTTTGAAAATTAAGTACTAAAGTAAAGCTAGCATAAATGTGTAACAACTAAAATATAACAATTTACAATTATGTAGCAAAATATATAATAAATGTTACAATTTAAAATCTCGTGCTACCAGTACATAAATTTTCCTGGATTGTTAGTCTAGATGCATAAATATCATTGATAAATCAATAATTAAATATTTATAATATTCAAAAACAGTAAATAA
Organism: Phoenix dactylifera; assembly: GCF_009389715.1. Taxonomy (NCBI): domain Eukaryota; kingdom Viridiplantae; phylum Streptophyta; class Magnoliopsida; order Arecales; family Arecaceae; genus Phoenix; species Phoenix dactylifera. The sequence goes on along the minus strand of NW_024067773.1, from coordinate 166,406 downwards.
GAAGAATAAACTAGCAAATAATTAACTTGACAATATAATAATAAAATGAAGAAAGAGATAGAAGATGGCCTGTAGATCGAAACACGTTGATGCGTTGTCCCAGAAAAGTTTATGCCACGCACGGGTCTGCTGACATAGATCTCTTAGAGATACGACGACCCAATACAGAACCACGTCTTCCCCGTCAGTGCGCCTCCAGGAAAGAAAGAAGAGCACGTTCACGCTTGCAGATACCTCAAAAGAAACTTAGAAAAATTATGATAAAAAATTTTTTTTTATTTCTTTCCTCCCCAATGATCCCTAGAGCCTTTTTTATCTAGACTCTTGGAACAGGGAGAAGAGAAAATTTTGATTATGGTTTGAAATGATCCCTAGAGCCCTTTATATAGGCTCAGGCACGTCAAAAAAAGAAGATTCCCCTCCTGCGGATTGATGATGTGTCTTCTTGTGCTCCTTTGATTCTTCGGCTTATTGCATCTTGGCCGTCCATGTTTTCTCCATTCTTCGAGGGGCCTTTCCATGCTTGCTCTTGTGCTGGATGCATGACACTTGTGATGGCCTACTTTCTTTGGGAATTTTTCCATGTTTGCTTCCTTGTTTGTGCGCGAATGCTTGCCACTTGGCCGTTGACTAATTTAATTTTCAAATTTTTAAAATATTTGATTTAATTCAACACTTTGCATTGCAGAAACTTTAATGCATATGATATCAATATGGAGTTTACTGACATTCTGTTTCCTTTTGGGGAAAAAAATTACTTACCTTGTATCCTTTGGGGGCTGCAGTAAGTACACAGACAGTAAGGTAACCATTGCTGAGTCCTAAAAATGATGTCAACATAATCATCCATCCTTGGTCTCCATACTTTGCTGTGAAGTAGAATGCTGGAATGAATAAGAATCGTGAAAGAATTGCGACCATGAGACCTTTCCGTGACGTCAACTTGAGCCATTTTAAAAGAGGTAGATATCTCCCTATGAGGTCCCACACGTTATACATAGCAATCAAGACAAGAGCATACCTAAATGACAAACAAGATAAATAGTGAGCAACATCAGTCAGCCATAGTAGATAAAGTTTGAAGGCTTCATATTTCATAAACTACATGGAACATACTAAGATCCTTAAGTTTTTCCTTTATTCTGACCTCCAGGTTTTGAAAAGGTAGCAAATCAGAACATCATTAACTCAGCATAATATTTCACAGGTCAATTTCGTTCCAAAGAAAAAAATATAATTTTCCAGGCAAATGAAGATCCTAAAGTGTTGTAAGAAGCATTATGCTGAAATGCAAGAAAAAATTTGAAAAATATGGAAATGATTGCTACCTGCTCAGAGGTAACACGTATTGCATGTAAACTATAACGAACTATGCAAGCATGGATTTCCCTACATTTATTACCAAATCTCAATGAATTGAAAATATTGACAGATCATGATAGACTACTGATACAAACACTTACCATGAACCCAAGCTGTGGGACCCAGTATCCTCAGACAAGAATCCAGGGAAAATTGACAATGTCAAAACATATATCAGATATACATCAATTGCATAATCTATATTTTGCAATAACAACTGTTTGTTTGTCAAACGCTCGGAGAGTTTGGGGTCCTCTTCAGCCTGCAAGAAATATTTATTTTAATGTGGAAACAAATGTTTTGTTTCTAAGGAAACCAGTTTGCAAATTAAATGTTTTGAATAGCCATGAAACTCTCAACAAGATACGGACTCCTTGATGACGTTGCTTTTGGATGCCAGCAGCAGCAAGATCAGCAGAAACTGTCATAGATCCTTCTGCAGCTGCTTTTAAACGGTAGTACTTCACAATCGGCACCTTGGGGAAGATGAATGCATACAGTAGCACAGAGAGTAGCTCGAAAAATCCTGAGATCGCGAAGAACATCACTGCAAGGGGAAGTTAGATAACAATTATTTATAACATTCCTGAAGACACATATCAACCTTGTCCTGTCAAAAGATACCAGGTGAGACAGGAATTGATATGATAATTAGCTGATATAATCGATGCTCAATTCACGATAAGGGAGCATGATTATCTCATTGAGAGATTTGTGTGTATTGCAGGGTTCATTACCTGAAGGACGTCATGAATCAATTGGTGTTCTACTTATGAAACTTAAGAAACTACTTTCAATAGTATGTGAACTGCAATTAGTCTGAGTAACTTTGAATTCTTAGACAGTTACAGTTGTTACTCCAATAGGAGGTGAGGATTTAATTTAATATAGTCTGAGAAGCCAAATAATAATCCGGGAATTGATTGAGAAAATAACTTTTGGGTCACTAGAGTATGTGCTGTTAAAATTATCTGAATGCCTCATGTAATTTAAACTTACTGAAAAAATTCAAGTTTCAATTTGCAGAACCAAATGGTCTAAATATTAAAGTATAAAATGAAATGGATGATATATTCTCTACTTATCAGTACCACAGATCTGCTAAAAGTCTATACGCACTTGCTCCCTTGCGAAGACCATCTTGGCTGTTCTCAAAAGCAGCCTTTGTTATTAATCTCAAAGCAGAGGTTAGTGCCCCAGATGCGGCCAAGCCAGCCAAGAAGGACTGCAGTTTTACAAGGAGAAAAGGCTCATGAATGTGAGAATGCTGCTCCATATGAAAATTAAATTTGAGAAAGGTAATTTGTAGAAGGATTACCTGATTGAATTCTGAGCACATCAAGAACAGATCACCAACCATTCCCCCCTGAACATGAGCATCAGCAACTCCAAATGCTGCACTGATAGAACATACACCAATAAAGACTCCAATCCCACCTTTTCCAGATGTTGCCACATCCAACTACGATTGAAACATGCTATGTCATCAACTGGATTTGAGAAAACCTTGATGGTAACCACTTAAAATTTGAGGAAAGATCACATTTACTTATTTCAAAAATAATAGATACGTACCACAATTAGGAGCAGAGAACTTAAGAAGAACAGAGTATATCCAATTAGGTTGCGTTTTCTGGTGTTGAGCTTTGCTTCATTATATGCTAGTATTGCAACTGTCCCAAGGGCAAAAGGTTGATAAACAAGTGTAAGCACTCTTGTGGGGTGGTACCTCTGCAATAGGAGAAATCTACAGGTAATTTATTCAAGAATTCATCTATCGCTCATTGATCAGAAACTTTGCATCAGTACTTCATACAGTACATTCTCCTAGAGCATTGAAAAACACATATTTGAGCATAATAACGCAACAACAAAGTCTAATTACAAATATATATACTATTCCTGAATGAGATAATTTCAGCTTCATTACACAAATTAGATGATGGCTTGAGGTAAAACTTCACTTTGGGTAGCTCACCTCGTCACGAAGTTGGACAAAGTCAGGTTTAATGGCACTAGTTATTGAATGTTGAAGTCAGTTTAGCAACAAATATTAGAATCTATTCGGACCGTTTCTGCATAGATTCCCCAAAGCTGACCCAGCCTTCATGGGATTAATACTCAGCTGTATGCATTATCAGAAACATATAGTAAATGTGCTAGACGTGTAGCTTTGTTCAACAGATTAGTGGTAGAAATGGACAAGTTAAGCACAAGCATGTAGTCCCTAAAAATCGTCACAATAACCTAAATCACATATGACCGCTAGAGTGATACAATGAAGAATTGTTCCACATCAACTAACACCTTACACTGTCTGTTGGATAGAATAGATTCACTCGAACTTTGCATGCTAGCATAAATTATCTGGACATATACCTCATGTATTTCTAGCCATGAAAAACAACAATATTTAATTTGCCAATAAATGGCATTCCTTCCTGTCTCCAAACTAAATAAAGCTCGTAATCCATATGTCATCCCCAACAATATACATCAAAAACACTAAACTTTTGGTTTCTGATATGCTAAAATAAGTAAAGCTGGAAAGTTATCTACATACATCATAGCCAATTTGATTTTATTCAAATTTCATAGCTTAAATCCTAGGATTTGATTCTGAACATCAGTTCCTGGCTTGTTATTCCTTCTTCTGACAACTCGTAATGGAACACATTATACAAAGTAAAAACAAATTTAGTATAACATAAAATGATATTATACATGACAAGGATGCCCAATCAGAACTGATTCAAGGGAACATAAAATCAACATACCTTGAAATTGATCAAAACAATAAACATCAACAAATGGGCAGGTATCTCCCAGCAAGGTAGTTTTCAGGAATATGGGTATACCACAAACAGGACAGAAAACAGAACACGGTGCATATAAATGAGAATTATTATATGGCTAGAATGACACAAAAAGACACTAGTGACAGAATGACACAAGGTGATGGTGAAAATGGGAAATAGGTGCTTACGGGGAAGAGGTAAATATAGTAATCTTCAATTGTTAACATGCTATTCCATGCGAAAAGGGATCCGTTTCCCAGAAGCCAGCAGATGATCATTGCTATGTACTTGCCCTGTTCATTTGTGGAAAGTAATTAGTGGTTTCTGCAGAACAATCACTGAATTGCACATTGCTTCCACTTCTTTTTGAGTAGAAGTCGCCTGGAACAACTTAGCAGAAACTTGAGGGTTAGATAAAGCACCTCATTTCTACTGGCTTCACTGGTTTCAGTCTGGTAACTCATGATCGATTCCCTTCAACCACTCCTTTAAAAGCACCAAAAGAAGAAAAAGAGCACAAAATTAAAACAGCATGGCATAACTTTTCTGATAGCATAATGTGGCAGATTGAGAAGAAACAAGGGCTAGATTACTGTCTCCGGTTCAAGGAACTTGCAACAAATAATGCTATTCAAAACCCACATGCTGCTGGTGATAAAATGATGCATATTTCATATACTTAACTAATGAGCATGCTCATAAAGTTGATAATTTAAATTCTAAAAAAAAAAAAGTTGACAAAACTGTAAAAACTACAAATATCAGATTAACAGGTAGGAATTCTTGCATATATAAATTTTATGCTTTCGATTTATATGAAGAATTCTTGCATAAAATATGGCCAGAATTCTATTTCATATCTATATGCCTTTCTTCTACCCAGCCATTTGCTCTCTCTCTCTCTCTCTCTCTCTCTCTCTCTCTCTCTCTCTCTCTCTCTGAGGAAAATATAACACTAGTAGCTATATCAGTGATCACTAAATCGACAGGCATATCAGCATCTGAAATTACATCCTGCCTTCTATAATATCAAATTAAATAATTTAGAAATACTGATTAGGGTAACCTCGTAAAAAGGATGCATGTATCCATATCAAAGTAAAGAATATGAGAGCAGATCAATATCAATGTCCAAAAGAAAAAATATATCACCAAAAATATCTCTGAACTAAAAAAAAGAATAATTAAGTCCTTATTCGTCACATTAGTCATTATTCGTAACCCTAGTCCAACTTCACTCAGAAAGCTTCTCCATATTTAATTTCCTCATGCACTTCAATCATTGTAATATCCACATACACAATAAAATGAAACAAAATTTCGTGTGTAGTACACCAATAAGAGTTTTGATTATCAGAGAGATTCTCATGCAGAAAAACGGGAAGTATACGCCAAAGGAATTATACATTCAGAGATAAAAAAAAAAATTAATTTTGTCTTGCAATTGAAAGGCTCCTTGTAGCCAAAATTCTCGGAGGAAAAACTTAAAAGCAAAGTCAAAAGACTAAGGTGCCACACTGATAAGAGGATTCATAAACTACAAATAAAACAAAAGTTTTACCAATTAAAACAGACACCAGCTGGAAAAAGGCCCCTTTACCGTAAAATAAGTTGAGAACAAGTAATGGACGATGCCCCTAAAAAATATATATATTGCTAATAAAGCATGCATAGCAATATGTGAAGGTTCGAGCCCACTCAACAAACCAGGTCGCGCCTTATTCTATCTTGCACTAAAATCAGGGGATGTTTGCAGAGAAAACCTAAATTTTAAAAACAAAGATACAAAAGGAGTATAATAATTTATACATTAAAGAATGGCTGAAGCAACACTACAAGAATTTCATTGACAGGTTGAAGGGACCCCACGACAAATAAGAAAAATAGCAGAGGATAAAAAAAATCAAGAACTTGAGGAACCGATGAGAGGGAACAGAGGATAAAACAACTGAAGGAATCTTGAGGACCGACCAAAAGAACATCACCGGCAACCAAATAAAAAAATCCAGAATTTTTCATAGCAGAGGATTCTTGAGACAGAGAGTCTGCTCGTATTACAAGAACTTTATCAAACATAAAGATTCAAACACCTAAATGAAGAGACGAGAGGGAAGAACAAAGGAGACAGAAACCTCATCAATCTCTCCGACACCAAAGGAGTAAAAACCGTACCTCTATGCCGTGGCCGCCACTCAAGAACGCAGATCAAACACAGTCTCTCTTCTTCACAAGATTCAAGAACTCATACAAAGAACACCAGGGAAACCAGAGGAGACCCACCTAAAACAAACAACAATACGATCTTTTGTTGCAAAACAGAGGTTTCTCAGAACAAAAAACATGCTCACAGAGAAAATCCAACGAGACCAAAAAAAAAAAACCAGAAAAAAAAACAAAAAATACGAAGTAAATACCAAGGGTTCCCGCAGTCTAAACAGATACAAAGACGAAGGCAACAAACAGTCGAGTGGAAGAAAGAAAGGATAAGAAAGCATACTCTTGGAGAGGTGGAAGATTCCGTCCCGGATTTGAAACGCTACGAGAGTGATTCAGGAATCCTTCTTAAATTAACAGTTTTGGCGAGTCAAAAGGGGAAGGACAGCTGGACAATGCTTACTTTATGGAAAGAAAAAGGATTCGGCATCGAACAGATGGCATGTGAGAGGGATCCAAGAAATGCAAAAGGGAAAGGACAGGGTGGAAACTTCCGTCCGGGATTGGAAACGCTAGGAGAGGGAGAGATTCCGGAATCTTTTTTCTCATAGAGCCAAAGGGGCAAGGACAACTCGAAGATTCTTGTTGTGGTTGAAATTCCTGCCAAAGGGGAGTCGAGGGGACACCGGCCGGACGGAGAAGAGGGCCACCTTCAATGCTCCGGGGTGCCTCCACAAAGACGCCAGCCGGGACGGAGAAAGGGTGCTGCCCTGCTGTCCAGGGTACCTGCACAAATCCTTCGTCGAGGATTTCAACGAAGGCCCTCCGATAGCTAAGTTAGCAGAGTTTTTTGGAGGGTCCTATTTTGGAAGCCAGAGTCTCTTATTCCCTTTGGGAGGGAGAGTATTGAGAATCCTCTGGAGTACCTTTTCATGGCCTTTTTTATATTTCTTACCAGAGTGCCCCCGTAGCGGAGGTATGGCCCCTTGCAGGCAAGATATGGCCCTTAGTAGGTATAGCAGGGTATGACTCCTGGCAGGTCTAGCAGGATATGGCCCTAGTTGACACGTCATAGCGTGGCCATCAAGCAAAGTACGACACTGTGAGGCTGCTGCAGGTGATAGCCGTGGCATATGCTTGGCGAGGTCAGCTCGGTTCTCTGATGGAGGTTGGCTCGGGCCTCATGGTGGGGCCGAGGTCAGCCTGGCTCTTGGCAGGGCCGAGGTCGGCTCGATCTCTGGACGTAGTCAGCTCGCTCGGCGGGGTTTGGGTGGTTCCATGCCAGAGTAGGACGATCCATTTTATCTCCCATCATTTGCCCCTCGACTTTCGAGTTCGAGTCGTTCTTTGGCTCGAGCGAAGCAAGTAATCAAGTCGTCGATCGTTCTGCGATACAGCCAGATGTTTGTGAAGATATGAGGGCTGAGTAGGGCGCACCTCTTAAGTTGCTGGAGCTGGTGGTTTTAGGCCGAGCTTGGGTGGTTTGAGCTGCCACGTCATTCTAAGCTAGCATGTCGTTCCAGGCTGAGGTGATCGAGGGAGCTCTTTAATGCGTTACGTGCACGCTCCCTTTCGAGGCATTACTTAACAGTATACGAGGGGCCAATCATCAATGCCCCGTCTCCCGAAGCGACCATCATGATGACCGGTCTTTAACACCGCGATACAGGAAGATTTGCTGAGGGAGCCTCTAGGCCTGCCATGTGGCAAGATCTGGCCATTCGGCCGCCCAGGTGGGCTGATCAGAGTCGTCGAGGTAGACTAAATAAAACCTTGAGGGGGGCCTTAGGGCCCCTATTCGACCTCCATCACCCTCGCTCTTCTTCTTCCTAGCCACCATCGCCATCGTCCTCAAGCTCTTCTTCGAGCCTTCTTGGTATTTCCGGTGAGTTTCGTGGTGGGTCTTTCTCCTTTGTCTTCGGTTGCCGACGACCCTGCTTTTTTTCTGGTTATCTTTTCCGGCAAAATCTTAGGTAGGTGTCCTCTTCCCTTTTTGGTCGCTCAGAGAGTTAGTCTTTTTCTCTTTGATTCTGTGAGCGAGGCGGAGCCCTTGATTGCAATGGGCTCGCCATCTAGAGCTTCTGAGCCTAGTGCGGGTCCATCCCGAGTTTGGGCTTCTCCGGATGCAGGGGAGGCCGAGCTTGAGGTGGACTATGGTCCGAACAGGGTCAGTTCGAGTCTGATTGAAGAGTAGCTGGGCTTGGTCCGGGCTCAGTTCTTCTTTCCGCGCGAGTTCATTCTTGAACTCTCGGGGCCTAGGGCTCGAGTGTCCGACCCTCCTCGAGGCCAGATTGGAGCGTATGTGGAGACGCTTCGAGCTGGTGTGAGGTTCCCCCTTCATGGGTTTGTAAATGAGCTTCTCGCGACTTATCGTCTTGTTTCTACGCAGCTCACTCTGAACTCCTAGAGAATGATCATAGGCTTGTTTCACTTTGCCTGGCTCACGATTTTTCCACCCGGTAAACGTCTTTTGAGGCTGCTTTGTGCTAAAGGCTAGCCACGCAGACCAAGGATAGTGGTACTTCTTCTTTCGAGGAGGCCACGTACTCTTCCGAGGTGCCCCTTCCTCCATTCATGGGTGAAAGGACAAATTCTTTTTTATTACCTCCGAGCGATTGTGGGGGTTTGACCCGACCTAAGGCTCGCCGCTGGCCGTGGTGAAGAATAAAGCGCCCAAGTTGTCATAGTCTGAGCAAGAAATTCTAGACGGACTGCTCCGGCTGGGAGGAACTGTGAAGCTTCCCGACCTGCTCAGCAAAGGAGTTTTGGTGAATGTCGGCCTAAGCTCGGCTCATCCCGAGGGAAAGGGCGATGCAATCCTTTTTCTTTCTTTTTCTTTCCTTCTTTCTCAAACTTGACCCTCATCTGAGTTTCTACTGTCAGAAATTATAGAAACGGTCTTCAATGACGAGACCTTGATGGCCCGATATAATAAGAGAGTGGTCGCCTCGGGTGGAGCTCGGCCTGAGTCGATGCCAAAGAAGCTGAGGGTCGCACCTTCTTCCAGCATTACGCGGGGCGAGCATGCTCATGAGGCTGAGCTGCCCCCGTCGATTGAAGGAGTAGAAGGAGGAGCCACGGTGGACCAGACGGTTGTTGCAGCTGGAGGCGGCGCTCGGAGGGCCCGCAAGGTTATCTGATTGCGGAGATTGGGTCCTGAGTTGGGGAGCAGACTTGGGGTCCCGGTCTCTTCTAGGGTGTTGACCTCTTCCAGGGCCCCGAGCTCTTCAAGAATTGATCTCGCTCCCTCCGAGCCCGGGAGGACACCGTTCCTACTCGGGCATCAATTATTCGAGGACAATTGGGCCCTTGACTCTGGCAATGTCGCTCGCGAGGTCTTCCGCTGGAGCAGTTGGGGTTCGAAGGCTTCGTCGATCAAGCATACTCTGCGGGTGTCATGGTGAGTAATATCATACTCTTACTTTTATATTTTTCTGATGCTCGACTTCGGCTAGTGTTTTGTTTCTTGTGTCAGCACCTTTATGTGATTGACATGTTGGTGAACGCCGCGATCAACTATCGGATCGGGTGAGGTCATCTTGGTCGAAAGTGGAGGCCACCGAGCGACTGAGGCAAGAGGCCGAGGCCCAAGCAACGGCCGCCAAGCAATGGCAGCAAGAGGCCGAGAAGAGGGCGAAGATGGCTGAAGCTCAGATTGAGGTCGGGCTCGCCTGGATTCTGAAGGCGGAGCTCGAACGCAACCAAGCTCGTTCGACACTCCAATTCGCCGAAGGTCGGATTTTTAAGCTCGAGGCTGTACTGGCTGGCCAGAAGCGCAAAGCCGAGCAACTGCTAGGTCGGCCGAGGAGCGAGTTTGAGAGACCGTCCAGAATTACCGCCAGTCTAAGGCATATCTGGACAAGTTGGAAGAGGAGGCCACTGATGGGCTAATCCAAGGGTTTGAGAACTGCTGCAATCAAGCGCAGCGACTCTGCCCTGAGGTCAACTTCAGCGGCCTTCGTCCGCTTTTGGGTGGAGCCACCGGGTCTGCGGTCACGGCTGAAGTGGGCGAGTTGGCTGAGTTGCACAAGCTCGTTGTCGACGTGGACGGAGATGCTCCTGAGGCTCCTGCTGAGGCCGCCCATGAAGCTGGAGCTAGGGCTGCTGCCGAGGTCGGGCCTGAGACTGCACAGGCCGCCTGAGCTTTACCCTCTATTTTCTTTTTATCTCAACCATTCTTATATTCAATCCGACCTCAAGGTCGGCATTTTTTATACTCGGCCTTTAGCCTTTTGATATCAATAAAGTACATTCTTTTGGCACTGCGTTCTAAAGTTTTGTCAAGTGCTTGAGCTTATCTTAATTTACGTCTTGTATTGGATTTTTGCGCTCGGTATTCGCTTCCAACTTAGATTTAGGATAAGACGGTCTTGTTAGGTCGATGAAGAGCTCACTGTTTCCGAGCTCATCCGCTGGCGCACTTTAGGCGCTGAAGTCGGACATTAGGCCTGCGTCGGGCCTCTACACAGGGACTAAGGTCGAGACCCCATTTAGCCTTCGCATTGTAGTTTGCTAGAGCACCCTTTAGGTAGAAAGTCGTGAGTTTTGATGCCTTTCGACCGTGTAGATCCTTTTAGGCTCCAACTTGGGCGCACGAGCTACGGTCATGGCACCTTCCTTTTTTTTTTGCGGCCGAGGAAGACTGTGGCTCACAGTCGACACTACAGTGCATCCCGAGCTCTAGTCGGGGCGTCATTATACTTGCAGCCAAGGGGAGCCTCTGGCTCGCAGTCAACACTATAGGACTCCTCGAGCTCTGATTGGGGCATCATTGTACCTGCGGCCAAGGGAGCTTGTGACTCACGGTCGATACTGCAGGGCGCCCCGAGCTCTGGTCGGGGCGTCATTGTACCAGCAGTCGAGAGAGCCTGTGGCTTGCGGTCGACACTGTAGGGCGCCCCGAGCTCAGGTCGGGGCGTCATTATGCCTCCGGTCGAGGGAGCATGTGGCTCGCGGTCGACACTGCAGGAAGCCCCAAGCTCTGATCGGAGCGTCATTGTGCCTGCGGCCGAGGGAGCCTGTGGCTCACGGTCGACGCTACAGGGCGCTCCGAGCTTTGGTCGGGGCATCATTGTGTCTGCGGCCAAGGGAGCCTGTGGCTCGCGGTCAACGCTGCAGGGCACTCCGAGTTCTGGTTGGGGCGTCATTGTGCCTACGGCCGAGAGAGCCTATGGCTCGCGGTCGACGCTGCAGGGTGCTCCGAGTTCTGGTCGGGGCATCATTGTGCCTGCGGCTGAGGGAGCCTGTGGCTCACAGTCGACGCTGCAGGGCGCCTCGAGCTCTGGTCGGAGCGTCATTGTGCCTACGGCCGAGGGAGCCTGTGGCTCGCGGTTGACGCTGTAGGGCGCCTCGAGCTCTGGTCAGGGCGTCATTGTGCCTGCGGCTGAGGGAGGTTGTGGCTCACGGTCGACGCTGCAGGGCACCCCGAGCTCTGGTTCGGGCGTTATTGTACCTCCAGCCGAGAGATCCTGTGGCTCGCAGTCGACATTGCAGGGCGTCCCGGTATCCGAACCAGGACATCACTGTAGACACCTGCAGTCAAGGAAACCTGTGGCTCCGCGATCGACACTATAGGGCGTCCCAGTGCCCAGACCGGGACGTCATTGTAGATTCATTAGCGCACTTCCTTCAATGCATAGCCAGCTTTTGAGGGGCGGAGGCATTCAAGGAGTGGCGATGCAACCGACTAGCGGTGTAGCTTGCCCTCGTGCATGAGATACCAAGTTGTTTGGCACTCAATTCGTTTGGCACTCAATTCGTCGGGCCTGCTCTACTACCACTCCATCTGAGTTGGTGAGGATGAGGTTTGCATCGCTGCCCTCCGAGGTCGAGGAGCCATCGACATGCGGGATCCATGGCTCTCAGAGCGTTTGGATCTTTCACTTCAACTCCTTGACTTTCTTATCGAGCTCGGCAACGGGCGGGGCTCCTGTTGCGGCTCGGCATGTGGCTCTCATGCCTAGGGACCGAGCTCGGTGATGACGACGCTCTCTTTTGTCAGCCTATGTGCGTTATAAGGTGGGGGAGTGACACTGGGGGTGCCGCGTAAGGATTCGCCTACGAAAATGCAGGCTGGACTCCCGCTTACTGCAGGCCTTGAATGGCCGCAGTGAGTGTTTGGACTCATTGGGCGAGTAGATTAAGCTGCTCTGGCAAGACCCGAAGGATTTGACCCACCGGTACCATGAGGGGTGGGCTTTGGAGCGAGATGCCGGGAGTTGGTGCCCAGCAGCTCGATGCATTAGAAGTTGTTTGACTTCTCAACTTCATGATCACGACTCAGGCCCTTTCTCTAGCGCCAAATGTTGTGGTTGAACTAAGGGCGACCACGCTGGAAGGGAGTCGAGGGGACGCCGGCCAGGACGAAGAAAAGGGCCACCTCCGGTGCTCCGAGGTGCCTCCACGAAGATGCCAGCCATGACGAAGAAAGGGTGCCACCTCCCTGCTGTTCGGGGTGCCTGCACAAAGCCTTCACCGGAGACTCCGACGAAGGCCTCCGATGACTAAGTTAACAGAGTTTTTTGGAGGGTCCTGTTTTGGGAGCCAAAGTCCCTTATTTCCCCCGGGAGGAGGCAGAGTGTCGAGAATCCTCTGGAGTACCTTTTCATGGCCTCTTTTATATTTCTTACCAGAGTGCCTCGGTGGCAGAGGTATGGCCCTTGGCAGGCAGGATATGGCCCCTGGTTGGTGTAGCAGGGTATGACCCCTGGCAGGTGTAGCAGGGTATGGCCTTGGTTGGCACGTTATAGTGTGGCCATCAAGCAAAGTATGGCGCGGTGAGGCTGCTACAGGTGATAGCCGCGACATATGCTTGGCGAGATCGGCTCGGTCGTCTAGTGGAGGTCGGCTCGGGCCTCTTGACTCGCTCTCTGGCCGTGGTCGGCTCGCTCGGCGGGGTTTGGATGGTTCGGAGTAGGACGATCCATTTTACCTCCCATCAATTTTTATTTTTAATGCAAAGAAAAAAGGATTTGAAATCGAAAGACAGCACGTTGGAAGGATCCCAAAAAGAAAAAGAAAAAAAAACAAAGACTATAATTATGAAAATATCCTTTATACGCTCCGTTCGTATTGACGATTCCAAAGTTCCCAGTTAGCCGTTAACGCCGATCCCAGGGCGTTTTTATTTGATAAGTTTGGCACCGGGTTGGGGGTGCCGTTATTGGAGAGGCCCACTTTACGAGCGCTGAAACACGCAAGCCACCGGTCCCCTTCGTGAAGGGCCATGCATGCACACGCAACACGAAGTGATTCTCTAAATGCTCCCTTGTTTGATGGGTATGTTTCGATTATTTTCGCATTGAAGAGAGAGAAAAAGGTGCATATAAAGACAAGGTTGCGCATTTGTCAATTCATGGCAAAAAGAATCCGGTGGTCTGATGGGATGATAGCCATTCACCTCCATATCTCAAGCATCACACATGCCTTTAACTGGTCCAACCAAGAGATCTTTTCTGATCATTGACGTAACGTTACAACTATAGTCTCCCATATAGTTGGTGCGCTGCTTTCTTTATTTGTCTTTGAAAAGACCGAGTTAAATAAGAAGGGTGCATTTAGTTTGTTCTTTTATATATATATGGGGGTATCTTCAAATGATGGTCAAGCACGAGACGTACAAAAAATACTATCATCTGTAGATAACCACCATCAAGCTGCAGCACTTTGACATATCTGGAAAAATAGAGGTGCAAACTTCGATTTATTCCTGAGATAAATGCAGAGAGAGAGTAAACAAAGGTTTACTAGCTGTTTAAACAGGATTAGTAAGATTGCAAGCAGTTGCAGCCTAAAAATTCAGAACTGATCAGCATTTAGTTGCAGCCCTAAATGCAGACTGAAAGTTCAGAACTCATCAGCAGTTGAACAAACATACCAATCAGAGCACTTAGCGTGTTTAGATCCCTTCATTAAAATGCCATTGCTTGTGAAAACTCGACATCAGAGAAAAAAGCTACACCTTTTCTTTTTTTTGCAGGTGATTGGAGGGATTTTTAAAATGGACATACTGAAAATCCATTTTTCCCCATATTTTGATAGGAATCTTGCTATATGATCAGTTTGGAAGAAGTTTATCTAGGATTTTACATGCTACTTGAATGAGACAAAAGGCTAAATGTTAGAAATACCTAATCTAAAAGCTAGCATGTAAGCTCAACTTGGAATGTGAAAACCAAACTCATCCACTCAGCCAATGGATAAAAGAGAATTGATGACAGAGAGGGAAAAAAAGAAGATATCTCTTAACAAAGAGCACAATGTGCCCAATCCTTATAGGACACACACACTTAGAGGTGCAAATTGGTCGGATTGAACTTAGTCATGAGTGACCCTGACCCAAATCGATTTATTATTTGGATTCTAATGTTGGACCCAGACCCAACTTGGTTTATTATTCGGATTCTAATGTTGGACCCGGACCCAACTCAATAGAAAATCGGATCCATAGTTAAAATTTCTAACCCAACAGGTCATTCAGGTTGGGTCGGGTCCATGGATAACCCCGCCCTAACCCAAAAAATCGGATCCAGATCGGATTCGGATTGGGCCAGGGCCAGGTTAGATCTCTGTACTTATCATTTTCTATTCTTAGTTTCCTTTGCAATAAGTGAAAACTACATGAAGCAGATTATGCAGGACCATATAAGTGAAAGTGCCTAAGCATCAATAATTGATGCCATTACAAACTAACCTAATAATGATAGGCTCAATTTTGTTAGCTACAAGAAAAATTTTCGATTCATGTATGCAATATTTTTTTTATTTAAAAAAAAAATGCATCTATGCTAATCCTTTTTATCCTTTTTATTCAACAGTGACATCTTCTGAATTTGTTAAAATGCATCTACTATTATTTTTTCTAAGCATACCACTAGAAAAGCATGCATGGGCTAAGATGAGGAATATAATTTTGATAATGGCACATGACAAAGTTCAACAACTGCAAAGGACTCATCATGAATCCATCTTCTTCCAATGGCAAAATTATACTCTATTTTGCCTTCATTAGTCTGAACTTCCTTCTTAAGAGAATAGTATTTTCCATTTAATGTAACCAACGTAAGCCTTAATGTAAAATTCATGTCATTCGACAATACACAAAAGACAGTCTTTTTTATTTCTCTCATCCTCAAACACAAGAAGAGATTAGAAGACTAGAAAGTTAGAGACCTTTAAGCACCCATGCAGGCCCTAATGATATACCGGGTCCGGGTTGGGGTTAGGTCGGGCTGTAGGGTAAGAAACCCAAATTTTTTTCAAAAACCAAACGGGTCAGGTCAGGTTAGAATTTAGTAAACCCGACCCGACCCGACCCAGAAAACGAAATGGCTCCAATTTTAGAACCCTGCTCGGCCCCACAGGTCCTTTAAATCGAGTCGAATCGAATCTAAGCGAGTCGGATTGGGTCATGGGTCAACCTTAAAGCTGATCATGAATGTCAAATTTTATATAGGCCCGACTCCAAGCCCGATTAAAAATGAATAGAGTCCAGGCCCGAGGCCCGACCCATGATCAACCCTGGTCAATCTGACCCATTTGCAGCCTTACAGACGCTACTTTATTTGCACTATTTTGATTGAAGCCTTATCTATGAAATCATGTCAGATGTGTGTGTATGTAATCTTACCATGAAGGTGGAGACAAGAAACTTGCATTGAATTTTTATCTCATGAACAAAATTTCAATGCCAAATAAATTTGAATGAACAATCAGGTCTCTTTAGCGCATTTCAGATAGCTGCTTAATTTACTGAAAAATAACGAAGTCAAAGACCAAGAACAATTTTAATTCAATGGAGCTCAAAAGAACTCTTTCAATTCTATAGTCTAACATAGATTATAGAAAATGTAGAATAAAACTGCAGGACAATTTTTTATGTGCAAGTAAATAAACTGTTTAGCATAGACTTTAGTTGTTGGTGCGGCAGCATCACCAGCCCTTCCCTATGAGCCACAACCAAACAAGAAAAACTCCTGAGAATATACCTGCTAGGAGACAGCACAAGCATGCAAGTTCCTAATGCACTTTGCTCAGGTCCCTGCACAATCAAATCCACTCATATCAAAGTGAAAAAAGATAGCAATTACTTAGAACAATATTTGATTCCTACTGATAGATACAATATCAAGGTCAAGTTCACCAACCCAGCTGTATCCTTCGGGCACTGCAGTAAGAACACAGACAGTAAGGTAATCCTTGCTTAGTCCTAAGAATGATGTTAACATGATCATCCATCCTTGGTCCCCATACTTCACTGCGAAGTAGAATGCTGGAACAAGCAAGAAACGTGAAAGAATTGCAACCATTAGGTCTTTCCTTGATGTCAGCTAATCCATGTCAAAAGAGGTACATATCTCCCTATGAGGCCCACAAATTATACGCCGCAGTCAAGAGAAGCGCATACCTGAATGAAAACCAAAATTAATGATGCATATTGTCGGTTAGCTACAATGGAACAGAATGTTTTGATCGCTTTCTTATATCTTGATCCACAACTTGAAAGATAGGAAAGGAACATCATTAAATCAGGGTTCTACATTTTACAACGCTAACACTAAAGTACTATGCAAGCATGAGTCGTGCAATAAAATATTGCTGGCATTTATGAAAAATTATAAAGAAACTGAAAATATAATAGAACATAATAGTCTGCCAACAAGCACACTCACTATGACCCCAAGCTGTGGGATCCAATATCCTCAGGCAAATCCTGGAAAAATTGATAAGGTCAACACATACATCAGATAAATATCAATTGCACGGTCAATGTTTTCTAATAACAACTGCTTGCTGGTCAAACACACTGAAAGTTTTGGGTCCTCATCCTGCAACAAATATGTATGTAAACAAGAAGACCTATCTTTGCTTTTTCAAAAAAGCACTTTATATGTTTACAAATTTGGATTGTTGTAAAACCATCAGCAAGACATCAACTTGATCATGCTGCTTTTGAGTGCCAGCAGCAGCAAGGTCAGCATAAACTGTCATAGATCCTTCTGAAGCTGCTTTTGAACAATAATACTTCACAAACAGCAATTCAGGGAAGATAAATGCGTAGAGAAGAATACATAGTAGCTCGAAAATTGCTGAAACTGCAAGAAACATCACCTCAAGGAGAAATTAGAAGTGACGCTTAGAGACAGACTAAAGATTCAAATTTATTGTTAAAAATACTAGGGAATAGGGATAAGAATTGATATGAGAATTCTCAGGTGTAATTTATTCATGACAGTGGTTTACAAGGTCTCAAAAAGAGATCAATAGCAAATGGCAGGGTTCATTATCTGAAGGGCATTATGAGCAGTCATTTGATACTTCTTATCAAGCCTAGGTAACAACCATGGTGGTGTGGACATCGAAATCAATCTGAGGTATATTCTTATATGTTTAAACAATTACAAATTTTTACTTCAATATCTAATGAGAAGCTGGGAGCTTCAGCCATCAGAACTCATCAAGGTAACTTTAAGCAAGTGCTTCATTAGAATACATCAACAAGTCATTCCATTCACACGCACAAACAGATATTCTAATGTGTTAATACGTATACCAAATTCGAGGACATGCTGCTGACTAGTGAGGTCAGAGTTAAAGAAAGGAGAATAGTATAATCATGCAGGTGGGTCAAAGCTCTCAGCATCCTAGGTGCACATATCATTTCCTTTAGAAGTCTAAAATGCAATCCACAGTAAATATTCTACTTCAGTGCTAGCATGAACCGACCATCTTGGGTGTGCTCAAAAGCTGCCTATGTAATTAACCTCAAAGTAGAGGTTAGCGCCCCTGCTGCCGCCAATCCAGCCAAGAAGGACTGCATTTTTACATTAAACAAAAAAAATTCATGTATGTGACTATGATGTACTTACAAAAAATTTAAAAAGAGTAAGTAGGATGCCATTTGCCAATGTCCAACTTGAATAAATTTCGGGCACATCAAGGACAAATCACCAATCATCCCCCCTTGAATGTGGGCATCAGCAACTCCAAATGCTCCAGCAATGGTGCATATAACAATAAAGTCTCCAATCCCACCTTTTCCAGATGTTGCAACATCTAACTATGATGGAAAGATGGTATGTCATAACTCGTCTTGATTTAAGAAATCCTTAACAGTTACAACATTAAAAATTTTACATAGATGATTCAAAGTATAACTGAGATACCTGCCGCAATTACTAGGAGAGAACTTAAAACGAACAGAGCATATCCATCTTTGCGGTTTCTCCTGTCAAGTTTTGCTTCATGATATGCTAGTATGGCATGTGGTGCAAGGGCAAAAGGTTGATAAATAAGTGTCAATACTCTTGTCGGGTGGTACCTCTGCAATAGGAGAAAAACTCAGGAAATTACTCAAGAATTAATTTAATATTTGTTGATCATGAATTTTGTATCAATACATTTCACAGTGCATTCTGTTATGTTGCTGAAAAAATTGCATATTTCAATTTAACAACATAAAAAACAATTCTTTAAAGGAATACAAATTCCATTTATGGTGAGCCTTTGATTGCTCGAGCCACTTGGAACTCTACCTTTGCTCTTGTAGCATCTCGATCGGTGTTCGTTATCTGAGAGCCCTGACCTCCGAGTTTCCTCAAGGTTAATTTTGATGAATGCGTGTTGGATGGCGGCAAGAGGGGTGGTGTAGGTTTTGTGATTAGAGCCTCAAACTCTAGAGTGGTGGCAGCAGGTGGAAGTCTGATCTTTGACATCTCGGTTTCCGAAGCGGAGTTGAGAGCTGCTTAGGCCGGCCTCAGCCATGCTCAGTGCATATTGAGACCTGACGCCATTTTGTTGGAAGGCGACTCAGCTATAGTGGTTGGTTAGATACAAAGGAATGCAAGGGAGGTTCGGATCCATCCCCTGCTTCGGGATATCTGAAGCTTGGCGAGAAGATGTGTCTCCTTTGAAGCTAGGCACATCTACAGGAAGGTGAATGGTGCCACTGACCGGATGGTCTCCTTTGTAGCAGACCACTCTAGTGGGGTGCTCTAGACGGAAAAGGCACAATTGCCGAGGGCCTTGTAGGATATGGTGTTTACTGATTTTTTTGGATGTATTAACGCTAGAGTGGTGTGAGTCGCCCATTGTAGCAAAAAAAAAAAAGGAATACAAATTGCATCCAGAAATGAAAAAATTTATTTGCCCTTTGTAAATAAAATTTACAAAGGGATTGGACTCTCTCCGCAAGGTGTGTTCCAAACATATGACCCAACCTAGCCTCGTCCCAACCTGCCCCGCTAGGGTTGAGGAGGTCGCATACCCGCAATCCCTCCATTGTCTCGACGTCAACCATAGTCGGCCAGAGTCTCAAAGGGAGGACGCCCACCCACGAGTCACCAGCCACATCGATACTCCGTCCATCACCTATCAACCATCTAGTGTTCTCCACAACTGTCGGCAGGTACCTCGCGATCTCTCGCCACATAAATGGGCATCTGCGCCCACTCCGAATCACCCCCACAAGGCCCGTCCGACCATATCTAGCCGCCATGGTCTAACTCCAGAACCTCTACGGCTCCAGCATGAATAGAACTGCATGTTGGACAATCAGTGTCTTCCCATTTCTCTTTCAACACTAGCATGAAAATATTTGAATACATCGAGCACCTAGACTTTAAATTTTAAACCAAAGGCCCATATTTTTCTGAAATGATCATCAATAAAAGTAACAAAATATAAAGCACCACCAAGAGTCCTAGCATCCATAGTGCAAACATCACTGTGAATTAAATCCAAAATATGTGATCTTATATGTGGAGGGGATTTATGAAATGCAACTCTATGTTATTTGCCAGCTAAACAATGAGCACAAGTCTTTAGGGGCATACCTTTTATAGAAAGGAGTTTTTTTTTGGCCAAAATATTAAGTTTCTTCTCCCTAATGTGTCCAACCTGCTTATGCCATAATTCAACAGAGGAGTCTTCAACTACATTCACCTTCCCATTGCACAATTTTGCTTGCATCATGTAAAGTGTGCTTAATTTCTTTCCTCTTGCTACCACTAGGGAACCTTTGGTAAGCTTCAATTTTCCTTCACCGAAGTAGTTGCGGCAAGCTTTATCATCAAGTACTCCAATAGAGATCAAGTGGATGCGGATATCTGAAACATGTCTCATATTTTTCAGCAATAGTTGACACCCAATGTCGGTTTCCAAGCAAACGTCTCCCATGTCCACAATCCTAGTTACTCCATCATTTTCCATCCTGACACCGCCAAAATAACCACTAGTGTAGGATGTGAAGAAGTCCCGTCGAGAAGTAACATGAAAACAGCCATCTGAGCCAACAACCCAAGTAAAATCTTGGCATGTAAGGTTTACATAGGCATCATCAATACCAACATCACCATCAGATGCAACTGTTGTTGTATCATTTCCTTCCTTCTTTTCTTCACCTCTTCTCCTTGATTGCTCTCTTTTAAATTTTTTGTACTCTCTTTTCATGCGCCCTAGCTTGCCATAATAAACATATTTTATCTTTTTTTAGAATTTGGGTCTTCTCCTTGACCTATCATGATCGTTAGAATTTTGCAAGATTCTAGTTTTACTCCTCCGATGCCTTTCTGTAACCAATGTCTTTGACTATGTAGTCACACCATGTTCTCTTATTTTGGTCTCCTCATTAAGCATACTAATTTTTACTATTTCCAAAATTACCATACCATTAAGAGCTGAATTACTAAGTGATACAACCAAAGTTTTTCAACTATCAAGTAAGGAGCTGAGCAACAACAATGCTTGCAACTCATTATCTAACATTATTTTCATAGCATTTAGCTAATTTACCACATCCTAAAATCTACTCAAATACTCGGCCAGTGAACTTTCCTCCTTATACTTCATATTCAGAAGCTTTCTGATCATTAAGCTTTCCTCCTTCATCCTAAAATCTGTTCCTTTTTCTTGGTCTTCTTTCCATCTCACAACTTCCACTTCTTAAGCCGACCTTGCCTGCTGGAGGTATGATTCCGATCTTTGTGAATCGAATTTGATTGTTTTGTGCAGTTTTCCGCTCATAGAGACTCTCTAATTTTCTTCTATAAACTATGGGCATTAGTCTCTATAGCAACATAATGAATAAATATTATTATCTATCTACTGCCGGATTAAACCAACCGTCTTCCTATTCAGTTTCTTCCACTGCTGAGTTTTGTTACTTGGTTTGATACTATCTTCTTTAATAGGATCATACAAATCTTTGCAAAATAGTAAATCTTCCATTCTGAGCTTCCAAATTGAATAATTCGAAGATGTGAGTTTAAATATAGTGCCACCTAAATGCTCTTCCATTTAATCAACACAAGAAAAATTCAGTCACTACTAACCTGCTCTGATACCACTTTGTTGGAAAAAAAATGTAGGTCCCGTTGTCTGGGCCTCTAAAAGCACTTTTAGATGGAATATGAGTATTTGGTAAAAAAATTGGAAAGCTGTTTTAGTTTTGCTGGAAAGCTAAAATGGCATTTTGGATAACTTCAAATAGAGCTTCTCCGAAAAAGCACTTTTAGGCCCCGTCGGAAAGCTACTTTGAGTTATAATTTTTTTTTTCTTTTTGGACTAAAATACCCATAATCAAATATAATAATTATAGAAAATGATAATATTTATTTATATAATTATAATAATTATAATACTTTATATCTTTATTAGTGTATTATACTATAAATATAATATTATATTACATTATATCATAATATATAGATATATTATGTTATATAATATCAAATTATGTTATATTATTATTCTATAGTATACAATATTATATTACTATATTGTAATAATATTATATGACATTACAATAATATTATACTATATTATATATTTATGTATTAATACATATTATATTTTATTATATTCCATTGTATAATACTATGCAATGTTCTTTATAATCATTTTGTCGTACCAAAAATATTTTTTTAATTTATTTAATAAATACATATAAATGTCTCACAGCACTTTAGAAATGTAGTTATCAAACAGCAAATAGCTTTTTATAAAAGCTCTACTATAAAAAGCTCTACTTCCGAAAGCTCTACTGCCAAAGCTTTGCCAAACGGGGCCGCAATCAAAAAATATTGATGCCGCAAGCTTCTTTTTTCTCTTATATAATTAAATAAAATATTACTCACTAAGCAACAATAATCTTTGCGAAAACAAGAGACAATACAATTTTTAACGTAAAAAACCCTTTTATGTAAAGGAAAAAAACCAAGGGACAAAAATTTTCACTATTTAGAATAATAGACTTTCCACAATAAGAACATTCTCACGGATTTCAACAATAAACAGTAAAATAAAGAAGAAATTTCATCAAGTGTTGATGCTTGAAATAATCATTAGAGAAGATTTTTCAAAAATCCAAACCGTTCAATCTGTAGTCCTTAATTTCGAAAATAATATACTAAAATTTTAGTCAAATCTAAATACAATCAACCATCCGACCATCTGACAAAACAACACGTTTTTCTTCTTTTTTTTTCTTTTTCTTTTTCCGGTAGAACCCCAAGACATCCGGTTTTGTTGCAATTCCCCCATCCAAACCCGTTTCATTCTTTTTTTTTTATTATTTTAAATAATATGGGTCCCCCATACAGAGGGACCATACAGAGCCCAAATTTACGAAAGAGAGAGAGTGAAGCTCGACAAATTTAATGGTTAAGCTAGAGGAGCGGCTTAAAGAAACAAAATTCATTATCTTCTAATAGAATCAAAAGAATGGCAGACTTTTATGGCATGAGAGGACACCCACACCACAAACTAACTGATCTTTATCTTTGAAACCAAAGAAACATCGGGACCGCGTATGAAACCAATAGTTTGTTGCAACAAAAAAAAAAACAAAAAAAAAAAATCCGAACACCTGGAAGAAGAGCTGGGTGAAACAGAGCCTTATCGATCTACTAAATATCAAAAGGAGTAAAGGTTGAATGTTTATGACGTGAGACTCACTCCAAGAACCAAGAACGCATCCCGTCCCTTTCTTTTTTAGAATCAAGAAAACACCGACAATTATCATTGGCACCGAAAAATAAAATATATTAATGGAACAAATAAAAAAGAATGATCCGAAATTTTGGAGTTCACTGCATCCAAGAAGAGGAGACAGAAAAGTTACTTACAGAGAAAACCCAATGGGGACAGCTCCAAAATCCAAAGAAGACAAGATCCGAAATTTTGGGGTTCATTGCATCCAAACCCTTGCGAGAGGGCCGGAAAGATATGAGATATCGAGCTCCGCCGCGACGCCAGCCTCGCCGCCGCCGCCGCCGCCGCCGCACCGCCGCAGCGTCGCAACTCCATGGGAGACCTTAAAGAAAGCGGAATCATCTAAAACTACGACCGGAGAGCAAAGAGATCTCAGAGAACGCCTTTATGAGCCAACGACCTAGAGGAGGGGAAGCGGCGAGGAGGGGAAGGGGAAGGCGCGGTGGCGACGGCGACCGGCGCGGCGGCGCCGGGCACTTCTCACTGGAATAAATAATTGGATAAAAGTGTTTTATGGGATGACCTCACCTGCAGAACATAACGAGTTTATAAAATCGATAATTTATTGAACCATGAGTTGCGTAAAGTCGGTGATGTTGCACTTTACATGGACTTTATATCCGTCTTTAAATATTGTTTGAGACATCGGCTTGTCCGACCCGGCACGTTTTTTGGATCAAAATGCTCGGCCGTGACCCTAAATTTATTATATTTAGGCTCAAGGTGAGTAACCCGAAATTGTAGACTTACCCAAGTGACGTGCACTGGTCTACCAAAAACGAAAGCATGCCTGGAAATTGTCGATGGAAGAGGTTTTTTTAAGTTTTAGCTTTTCTTTGTTAATGCAATGGTGGTCCCATCTTATCACTGTTTCTTTAAAAAACTAGAAATTTACATGTATATCCCTCTAAGTAAAATTACACTTTTGCAAAGTTGTTGTTTACGTATATGGCCTCATAATTCTTTTTTTTTCATGTCTATCCACAAAAATATTTCAATTATTTTATTATATATATATATAACAAATATTTTATAGATGTAAAAACAAAAAATATAAATTTAAAAAAAAAAAAGCTCTTCCACTTGAAAAAACAAATTACGGATTTTTATGTAATTTTGAGAAGAGTCATTCATGCATGTAGTAGCATATCTTCTATAAATTTGAGATATACAGATCATCCTTTCAAGCCAACTGTATTGACTTTTTTGTCCTAATTTGCTTAGCTCTCCAATTCTTCTTCCGTTTTTCCTTTGGGTCCCGCTGATCACTGGTCAGTAGCAAAAAAAGCGTGCAGTGCCTAATAAGTAATTTTCCCTAACAACTAAGCTTAAACTACAGGGGCTCCCTTGCTCCCTTGGTTTTCTTCTTCTTGAATCCATGGCAACGTCCGCCACCATGACTCAGATGATTTTCATCCCCGAGACCTATGTAAATATATGTTTCATTTGCTACTCTGTAAAAGTTTGTATCTTTACATGTCATGTACAAATAATTTTGTTCCTTTATTCCTTAATCTCTAGGTCCACCATTTTTTTTGCTGCCGAAACTTCACTCTTATAGAATAGGGCTTGTTCTCTCATATGGAAACTAAACTGAGAAAGGAAATTAAACTGAGTATATTTCTGCTTTATTCATTAAGTTTAATACTTTTTTTTGTGTATAATCCAAAGAGTTTAGCAGTTTGAATCTTCACTAGTGATGTTAAAATATTTGTAGAAGAAGAGAAAAACAAAAGAAAAGGAGGGACGGAAAAAAGGATTTTATATCTCTATTTTAGCACATTTGGTACATCTCAGGGTTATAAATATTTGTGTACAAACACCATACCAAAAAAATAATATAGGCTGATATAAGATCATGCTAAAAAAATAATAATAATACTCACCGATACAAGTTGTTGCGTGATTCCTAAAATTATGCTAACATTCTTTCTCAAACTTAAGATGGTACTATAGGCGCTAACTTGAGTTTGAAAACTAGATCACGAATGTACCTAGAAATTGCGTACTAGATTAAGAGTTGAAGTAGCAGCTCAAAAGCTGATGTGATAAACTAGGAGTTAACATAATAGCTCAGAAGCTGATGTGGTAGTAGATCGAGAGCTAGCATGCAGCACAAAGCTTGATATGGCAGAATACGAGCTGTTATAGCAGCTCAGAAGCTGATATAGTAGATTAGAAGTTAACATAGCAACTCAGAAGCCGATATGGTAAACTAAGAAGTCAAGCTGATGTGATAATATAGAATTTGATATGGCCGAACAGAAGCTGACATAGCAGCTTAGAAACTAATAAAACAGATCTGAAGCTAATACAACAAACTAATGTATTTGGCAATATTGACGTAGCTAACTGATGCAATAGACTAATGCGTCCACCGATATGACTGGTAACATAGCCAACTGGTATGTCTGTCGATGTGTCCTATTGACATGACATATTGACATGTCTGCCAATTTGGCTGATTGACTTGTCTGATGATGTGGCAGTGAGAAGAATAGAAGATGACAGTACGGCAATGACAAAGCTCAAAGAAAAGGCAAATGAAGGTCGATAATCCTCATAGATGGAAGCACCATGGAAGAGGAGCAAAAGACCTCAAACTGCATAGTGAAGGAGCCGGAGGTAGCAAATAAAATCAAAGATGAAGAGAAATGGGTCGAGCGATGGTGAGGAAGGATGACTGAAGATCTAAAGCTGAGGAGAAAAGTAGTAGAAAGGAGCTGCAGATCTATTAGAAAATAAAGTATCTTCGAGTATTAATCTATCGAAATAGAGGATATGTAGATCTACTAAGGAATATTAGATCTTCGAATGTTAATTTACTAGAAAATAGAGAATCTATGAAAAAACAGGGGATCTGTAGATCCACCAAAAAATAGAGAATTTTCAGGTGTTGATTTATCAGAGAACAAAGATTGATAGATCGGCAATAGGGTCTTCAAAGCTTCTAGACATGAAAACGACAGTCATAGCAAAGACGAAAGAGATGGTGGCGGCAGATTAAATGGTCGGTGGCTCTGATACTATGTTAAAATATTTGCATGAGAAGAAAAAAAAACCAAAATAAAGGGAGAGAAAAAAGATTTTTATATCTTTGTTTTAGCACATTCGGTATATCTCAGGGATTATATATACTCGTGTATAGACTCCATACAAAAAAAAATAATATAGGTTAATATAGAGTCATTCTAACAAAAAAAAATAATACTCGCTGATACAAGTTGTTATATAATTCTAAAATTATACTAACAGGTGCCGGGATGATCTATTTAGTAAGGTTATTATTATTTATCATGTTGTTGTTTCATTTTCCTTTTTCAATTCGTTTAACTTTGTTT
This sequence comes from Phoenix dactylifera, assembly GCF_009389715.1. Lineage (NCBI taxonomy): Eukaryota > Viridiplantae > Streptophyta > Magnoliopsida > Arecales > Arecaceae > Phoenix > Phoenix dactylifera. The sequence goes on along the minus strand of NW_024067773.1, from coordinate 139,762 downwards.
ATAGTCTTTTCTTCTGACCCCACTGTAAATAGCTGGTGCTTTTCTTCTTGTTTTTTTTTTTTTAGACCATAAACCGGAGGAAGTGAGGAACCTCCCCTAGCAGGATTAATTGAGTAGAGAAAAAGAGTGCAAAGGTGAATGAGATACAGAGGAGTTACAGGAGATTAGCGGCCATACAATAACAACAAAGGAGAAAGGGCATCATAGAGAGCAAGATGGCCGTCACTTGATTTTCCACCACACAAGATACCCGAACTTCTGAAAGTGTGCAGCACCTTAGAAAGAGTAGCATTAATAGAAGATTTTGTCCAAGGAAGAGTCTAGAGTTCCTCTCCAACCAAATGTGCCAGCAAAGTGCCAAAATAAGTGTGAGGACCCAAAAAAAAAAATCTTTTGGGATTGATGGGCCGGCCTGAAGAGGCCTGGCCCATCTCCATTTACGATCGTGCCCTGGGCACGATCGTGGAAGAGGGAGCGATAGGGGGAGCTGAATCGCAGGGGGGGAGGTGACTCGCCGGGGGAGACCGAGCACCGGGGAGGGGACGGTTCCGCAAGCCGGCCGGTCATGGAGGATGCTTTAAAGCCTTCTTTCCTTCAGCGAAGATCTCCCCCACAAATCTGGTGAAGGTGCCTTGGATCCGGGGGTTTTGATCCAAGTTTGCTCAAAGATTCTCCTCCGATTTCTCATCGGAAAGGTTGTCGGAGCTCCCTATCGGACTGAGGTAATTATGGCTCGTCCCCTTGTGCTTCATTTGCTAGATTTAGGGTTTTGGCCGGTGAAATCGTCAGAGAAGGATCTGAAACAGAGTACCCCTATTTTGGCTCCTCTCTTCCGGATCTTGCCACCACCGGCCGCCGGGTTGGCCGGGATCCATGTCATTTGGGGGTTAATCGGGACTGTGTGAGGATTGGTGAGGGATTTCTAGGATTAATTGAAGATGGGGAGTGGCGGATTTGAGGTTTTCTTCCTCGTGATCCCATCCTCTTCTCCTCTTCCTCTTGTCGGTTGGCCACCAACGGTGGCGACTGTGAGTCGTGGGCCACTGTGGCTGCCGTCGGGTGGGGGTCGAGCCACCATCATGGTAGCCTTCTATTGATGATGGAGGGGGGGAATCCTTTCGGTTCTTTGGGGAAGAAGAAGAAGAAACCTCTTCTTCCCTCCCTCTCTTGGCCGGCCACCATCGCTGGCGACTGCAACAGTGGCGGTCGGCGATGGTTCAGCCAGTTGTGGCCGAGAGTTGGGAAGGAGAGGGCACAGCCACCATGGCTGCTGCCCATGGACCAAAGAAAGTTGAGGGAGAGAGGTGTACTCCCATCCGTGAAGAGAGAAGGGTCTTCTCCCCTTCTCTCTCGTTCACCCTTCTTTTGGTCTCTTCACCGGGACCGGCCATCATAGCCGGTATGGCAGCGGCCACGGCTGGCGACGACATAGGCCGGTGGTACAAGGATGAAAGTCGGGCCACCCCGACTGCCCCTAGATCTGGAGGGATTGAAATATTTGGGAACCTGGTGATGGACCCCATAGTAAATGTGATTTATGGTTTAGAATATTTAAATATTATATGATTTAGTTTGTGATTTGTGATTGATATTGTAGTGGGAGAGTAAGCGATGCCAGGAGATTTGGTCAGGAGACTCAGCACCCCAGCTCGTAGGTTGTGATTTGGATCCGTGTTTGAGTCAGTCTACAAATTTCAGTAAGAATTCTTACATCTGAGCACCTCTATTTATGCATATATTTGATTTATTGTTGGATATATTTTATCAGTATGTTGTTATTAGTTTTATGAGCTGGTATTACACATATGAGGTATGCATCTTGTTTGCTATGAAAATATTGAAATAATTAAATTGGAAAGAATAATCATATCTTTGAGAATACATGAAAATATATGATGTGATTGAAATTTGACCAAACATGTAAAATTAGATATGTAAAATGGATTGGACTAGCCTTGTCATGAGATAGCCTCTACGAGCTTATGCGTAGGATAGCTGCCACAAGCTGATGCGTGGGACAGCCTCTATGAGCTTATGCGTGGGATAGCCTCCACGGGCTTACGTATGGGATAGCTGCCACGAGCTTATGCGTGGGATTTGTGTAGTCTTGGACTGGATCATGATCTTGGTTAGTCCAAAGCCAGAAGTGAAAAACTTAAAATTTGAAAATTAGATTAATACAAAAGTGAATAACATAATGTGTAAAAAGGTATTTATGTATATGTATTGGTTTATTTATACTTGTTGTTTATTGAGCCTTTCGAATGATGAAATAACACTTATTTGTTGCTTGGATTATTTTCTTATTATTATTGGTGTGGTTGTTGAGATTCTTACTGGGCTGGAAATGCTCATACTGCACTTATTTTTGTTTTCAGAGGCATTGAATTTGTAGAATCCGTCAGGTGAGACGAGAAGTGAGATCGATCTGGAGTCAGACTGCTAGATAGTTAGAAGTTAATTTATCTTTTGCTTATGGGCATTTGAAATTATGTAATCAATCAGTACATTTTAATTGGTTTGATTTAAATACATTAATCGTTGATTTTTGGCATTTTTGTGAATATTGTACCTTATTAAGCCTTCCATGATCTCTAGGGTTTTACTTTAGGGATTATGTGGTCCTGTCACGTGATCGACCCGAGTGGTGGGTTTGGGGCGTGACAGATTTGGTATCAGAGCTAGGTTTAGGAATCCTAGGGTTTAGGCTCGAGTGAGCATGAGTGGAGAAAATCACTAAACACGTAAGATATTTAAATGGTGTGTTTAGCATAATAAGGATACAAAATTTGTCTTAATCTGTTATTCTTGATGCTGGAAAAATTGTGTAGGTTGATATGGCGCGAGGGCGTGATCAGGAGCGTGCCAGAAAGCCGACCTGATTTGCATACGGCTCCATGGCTTGGGCACCCTCTGAACAGCAGGAAGGTACTTCATCCGTGCTGACTCGAGGTGTGCAACAGCAGGAGCACACTATCGACCCTACTGGCAATACTCCAGAGATGGGAGCTCCGGAGATTGGGATGTCCGAAGGACCAAGTATTCAGCTTGGGAAGACGATAAGTACTTCGCAATTAATGCAAATGATGGTGCAACAGCAAGCTGCGGCCAGGGCAGACATGATGAGAATGGTAGAGGTACTGCAATAGTTTTTGCAGCAACAGTTGTAGCAGCAGCAAGAGATGTATCAACAACAACAGCAGCAGCAGCAGTTTCAGGACATTATAGCCCAGTCGGAGCATCGAGTCAGTCTGTTGGATTTTCAAAGATATGCACCCCCAACTTTTAAGAGTACGGCTGACCCGATGGAGGCTGAGAGCTAGCTGAAACAGATAGAGAAGGTCTTTCAGGCCTTGAGGTGCCCTGATGAGGAGAAAGTCCTTTTTGCCACCTTCATGTTACAAGGTGAGGCAGCTGATTGGTGGGAGATGGAGAAAGAAAAGCTCAGTCCGAATGATGTCCCCTTTATTTGGGAAGAATTTAAAAAGGTTTTCTATGAGAAGTATTTTCTCCAGGGTATCCGATTCTAGAAATACAGAAAGTTTGGCCGACTGGAGCAGGGCGATATGACAGTTGCCCAGTATGCTGCAAGGTTTGAAGAGATGTCCCGATATGCTCCAACCTTGATATCAAAGGACAGTGACTGAGCAAGAAAATTTGAAAATGGACTCAGGGGATGTATTCAGCAACAAGTCACTGCTTTTGAACTGTCTACTTATAAAGATGTGGTTAACAAAGCCTTGGTGATAGAAAAAGGGCTTGATAATGCCCAAGCTGCCAGAAAAAAGAATTTGAAGAAAAGATTTCGACCCAATGATTCTCTGAGTCAAAATAGTAGACCCTTCAAGCCAAGAAATCAGAGACCAAATCAAGTTGTCACTAGAGATAGAGCTCAAGCCCGAGGTGCTATTAGGTGCTACAGCTGTGGAGGACCTCATCTCAAGCGAGATTGCACTTGGGTTGGAGGGACATATTTTTCTTGTGGTCAAGAAGGGCATAAGGCTATTGTTTGTCCTAATGGGAAAGAACCGCAGAGGCGTCAAGCACCTCAATCCTCTCAGAGAGTCCCTGCAAACCGAGCATCTCAGGAAGGACAGCAGTAAGAGGGAGGGCAGCAGAGGGCTAGGACCCAAGGGCGGGTCTATGCACTCACGGAGCATGATGCCAAGGCTTCTAATTCAGTGGTGAGAGGTAATAAATCCATTCCTAATACTCTCTCTTGTTTAGCATGTCATAAATTTTGTTAGGTTATATATGTTTGTGCATGTATGGTTAAAGATTGTGATTAGATGCCTTGTGACTATGTTTACAGGAATGATTAGGTTATTGTCTTATGATGTGAATATTTTATTTGACTCTGGTGCTACCCACTCCTTCATATCGGCCAATTTTGTTAGAAAGAATAATGAAATATCACTTGTGCCATTAGAAGTTGATCTCTGTGTCTCAACACCAAGTAGAGATGTTATATTAGTTAATTCAATTTGCAAGAACTGTATTTTGGTCATCGAGGACAAGGAAATGAATGTAGACTTGCTGGTCTTAGAGATGAATGATTTTGATTTGATCCTTGAAATGGATTGGTTGGCAACATACCATGCTACTATTGATTGTTTTGAGAAAACAATCAAGTTTCAGATCCCTGGCCAGCCAGTATTTGGTTTAGTGGGTGGCAAGTCACCTCATCAAATGAACTTAATATCGATTCTACAGGCCAGGAAGCTTCTTGCAAAAGGTTGTGAAGGATTCTTAGTTGCTGTGTTAGACACCCAAAAAAGGAGCCCAAGATAGAGGATATCCCTATGGTGACAGAATTTCCAAATGTGTTTCCAGATAAATTACCAAAATTACCCATGATAGGAAGATTGAGTTCTTCATCGACTTGATTCCTGGCACTGGTCCAATTTCAAAAGCTCCATATCGAATGGCTCCAGCTGAATTGAAAGAGCTGAAGGAACAACTACAAGAGTTACTGAATAAGGGTTTTATCAGGCCTAGTGTTTCTCCTTGGGGCGCTCCTGTATTATTTGTGAAAAAGAAAGACGGTAGTCTTCGGCTCTGTATAGATTATCAGGAATTAAATAGGATGATAGTACGGAATAAATATCCACTACCAAGAATTGATGACTTGTTTGGTCAGCTACAAGGGGCTCAGGTTTTCTCGAAGATTGATCTTCGTTCTAGCTATCACCAATTGAAAATAAAGGTGGAGGATGTGCCCAAGACAGCTTTTAGGACCAGATACGGGCATTATGAATTTTTGGTCATGCCTTTTGGTTTGACAAATGCACCGGCTGCCTTCATGGATCTTATGAATCGGATATTCAAACCTTATTTGGATCAGTTTGTGGTAGTGTTCATTGATGACATTTTGGTGTATTCAAAAAGCTCACAGGAACATGAAGAACATCTAAGGGTAGTATTGCAAACTCTTAAAGAAAAGAAGCTTTATGCTAAGCTATCAAAGTGTGTGTTGCCCAGTAGATACAACCCAAGAGGGGGGGTGAATTGGGTCTTTTAAAACTTTTATACTACTTCTAAAACTTTTCAATTAATTATGCTAAGTTGTATAGATGCACAGTGGAATTTAAACTTAGCAACAGTTTGATTTATTGAATGAGACTTGATTAAGTAAATTAAATATGCTTGCAACTAAAGGATGCGCAGATAAGAGTTAAGCAAGCAATTTATCTAAGTAAGTAAGTGAGCAAGTTAGACAATGACAAAAAGCATCACAAACACAACAAACATATAGTGGTTTGGTGCACCCCAGCACCTACATCCACTCCCCAAGACCTCTTGGGAATTTCACTATAATCCTCCAGATTACAGCCGGTTGTTTTACAAGCTCACAACCCAACTTGTTGCTTTGCGAGATCACAACGAACTCGGTCGGTTTTCACAGGCTCACCGACTAGAACCTACCGATTGTTTTCACGGGCTCACAATCCAACCCAGTTGGTTTTCCCAAAGGCTCACCAACCACAACCTTACAACGATTGTTTTCCGGATTCACAATCAACCCAGTTGGTTTTTCCCAAAGGCTCACCAACCACAACCTTACAACGTTGGTTTTTCCTTTGGCTCACCAACAAACCTTAACACCGTTGGTTTTCCTTTGGCTCACCAACAAACCTTAACCTCTTGATTCAATCCCTTGATTGAATCAAGTTACAAGATATTAGACTAAGAATTTAAAGCAAGTACAAGCTTCTTAACTAAGCAAATATATCCAATATAAACAAATGGAGTAAAGAGAAGCTCTCAAACGAATTTTGAAGATGAAGGAACTCGGCTTCTTCTTTACTTGACCCTCTTCTGATTTGGCACGAGGTAGAGGATGATTGAGGCAGCACACGGATGGAGAGGAAGCTTTGGGATTCACTTGGATGCTCTTCTTCTCTCTATTTTACTTTGAATGGCCCTTTTGTGCTTATAGGAGATTTTCCGTGTAATCTCTTTGAAATCTTTTCTCTAAATGTTCTCTCCCACTTCCATACCTTCTTCCCTAGCTCTCCTCTTGATTTTATAGCTTTAGATGGCGTGGAAACAAGAATCTAGCCGTTAGAGACAAAAATAGAGCCGTTGGACACAGTCTGTACCTCCTGACAATATTTCCGTTGGGATCGGAGTCGACTCGCGCGATCTGGAGTCGACTCGCCTGTTGCAGGAGTCGACTCGTGCTTGACTGGAGACGACTCGGCCACTGTTCCAAATTTGAATTAATGTGCTCGCTTTGTCCTAGAGTCGACTCGGACCAAACTGGAGTCGACTCGCCAATAGCTGGAGACGACTCGGGCACTTAGGGGTCGGCTCATTCTCAGGAATCCAGAGGACATTTTTTCTGATTTTCTTCCTCGAGTCGACTCGGATTCTCTTGGAGTCGACTCGGCTCTCAGAGCCCGAAAACTGATCCTCTGTATTTTGGGGTCGCGCTGCCTTGGAGTCGACTCGAACTGTCTTGGAGTCGACTCGCCTCTCAGAGACGAAAATACCGTCTTCTGTCTTTGGGGTTGCGCTGTCTTGGAGTCGACTCGGACTTTGCGGGAGTCGACTCGGCTCTCAGTGTCTGAAATTGGCTCTCTGACTTTTTGCCTTGTTTTCTCTGAGAGTCGACTCTCGCTTCCTTTGGAGTCGACCTGCCAACCATTGGAGTCGACTCGAGTTCCTCAGGAGTCGACTCGGCTCTCAGGGTCCAAAAATAGCTTCTCTGTGTTTCTGCCTTGTTACTCCCTGGAGTCGACTCGTACTATCCAGGAGTCGACTCGAGGACTATTCTTTTGGATTTTCCTTTGAATTTGCTCTTCCAACTTGAGTCCTTTGAACTTGAAACTTGGGTCAATAAATTGTAGCTTTCTTCCAACTTTTCTTGAGAGCTTTGGAGGCCTTCTTGTGTTCTTCCAACTTGCTATATTCCTTGCAAAATAACTATCTTTCTCCTTGCAACACAAACGTTAGTATTTATACTTCAAGGTTTTGTGATCATCAAAATTAATCTTTAAATCAATCTTTGGGTCATCAGTCTCCCCCTTTTTGATGATGACAAAACTTGGAGTATATGCAATATAAAATATATTGTGTTCTAGAAGTAGTGCATAGCTAAGTTGCATGAAGTAGAAAACATATATATTTAAAACATACTTCATGATAATGCTTTAGATTTAATCAGCTTAACATAATCAACATATCTAAATTTAAGCTGGTTTGTATTCAATTCAGAACATACAGAATATAAAGCATTATGAGCATATAGTTAGGTATTTCTTCCCCTTTTTGACAACATCAAAAAGATAGTGAAACATTAAGCACAAAGATAAGACTACTCAAATATTTCTTTTTCTTATTGTACTCTGATTTGCATGTCAAATTATTGCAAGGATATGAATCATATAACTCAAGGCAATAATATTAGAATAAGATTAATGAGCATAGATCAGAGCCAATTAAGATAATTTCAGAGCAGAACACATCGAATGTGATTCCAAGGATAGTTTTCAACTCAAGTGTAGATGGAATCTTTCTTAAGTTAATTCAAGAAGTACCACGAATGATATTCAAAGAAAGCACGAATGGAAATCTAACCTCTCTTCAATAATAAGTATGAAAGCTCGTTCATTTAAGATCTTTTGCCCAATATATTAAGTATTTTATCAATATGAGAGCAATTTAATTAATTTTCAGAGTATAAGTGCAAAACTCATATACTTGAAAAACATATCATCATGTTGGATCATTAATTCTTAATGACTTCAAAGTTCTTTTATGATAATAAGAACATTGGGGCACAAATACCAAAATATGCAATTTTTGATACATCTTAGAGCTCATTTAAAGACTTTCTTTTATTTCTTTAGAAAATAAGCACAATTTGATACATAAAAATATGAATTGGCATAAAATTTGAAGTTCTAAAGAGCAAGCCAATTAGGACTCATTAGTGAATTTCAAAATAGATTTTCTAAAAGATACTCAAGCAAATTCAACATATCATACTCCCCCTTTTTTATTAAATTAGAGGCTCTTAAGATCAACTATTTGAATTGCAATTTGGTTCATGATTTATGCATAAGATATATTAACCAAATAACAAGCCTCAAGGTGTATCATAAAGATTTTCAGATTAAATTTCAGATGATACATATTGAAGAGCATTAGGATCACTTTTCATTTAGTATGCTTTCTCTCTCCTTTAGTTATAGATTTATGCGATTAAGTTCCATAAGATCTCTCCTTCTAAGATTTTCTTTCTCCTCCTCAATTGATCATTCCATTTAAGAGTTTAGAATTTGAAGATAATGTTCAGTAAAATTGTCAATCTCAAAAAAAAATATTTTCTATAAGTTTCAGCTTATTTTCATAAGACTCAATGTTTGAGATAAGACAACCTTTATAGAACTCATCTCAAGGTATAAACTCATTATATAATTAAAGCAAGTCTTGCAATATAAGGAGGTTCATTAAAATCAATCCATAAAAAGATACTGAATATCTAAAGCTCCCCCTCAAAAGATGCATTCTTCTTTAATCATTCTTTTCTTTTGTTGAATTTCAGATTTTAATGATAAACGTGAATAAAACTGAAACTTTATGATATCAAGAATGTAGAGTGATCTAGAATTATTCAAAATTTATAGCAATCACTCTTTTTAATCTTTCAAGAACCAGTTATGCTTCCTCTTAATCTTTGAGAAAATGTACTGAAATATTAATCAGAAAATGATTCATTTGAAGCTCAAATTTTTTTTTAAAAGCATTTACATTTTCTTTCTTTTAAGAATCATTTGAGTGAGCTGAAATATTTCTAGACTTAAGATCATTCACTCTCTTAATAATATATATATATATATATTGATGGAAGTCTTTAATAATATAGGAGAGAAAAACATATAGATGATCATTGAAGTATATATATTTATAGAACTCACTTTCTTAATTATAGTTTTTCAGCAATGTATACATGAAGCACAATAAATCTTTTTAATATCAAAATAAAATCATATATTTAAAAATATTTGTTTGCAATTAAGATCATTGAGAGACACATCATTTAGACCAATATTAGTACACTTTAGGGATAAGAAAAGATATGTTTCGGATGCATATCGAGACAATCAACCAAGGCGTCAAAATTAATTCTGTTTTTCTTATATTAAAATTTTCATTTAGAAATTATATTCAGTTATTCTCCTGAATGACGTGATCATTGAAGCATATAACTAAGGTTACAAAGATGTAACGATATAAGCATTTTTAAGTTAAGTTTAAGCTTTTATACAAAATTAGATTCTGAATTTCATAAAGATTTTCAATAGAGTCTTTCAAAGTCATAATTTGAGATATGTATCTTCCACATTGTAGCTCATCTTAAATCATTATGATTGAAAACACATATTTCAATAACATTAGAGCACTTTCAGAATCTTTATATTTAATATTGAGTTTCGATACACAATGGAGGATATTTTAACAAGTATTAGGACATTATGTATCAAAGTTAGGCAAGTAGAAAGATAGATCAAGATCAATTCAAAATAGAAATATCCTTCTCTTCTTCTTTTTGCAACTCTATTTAACTTTCAAAGATAATCGTGAATGACAAATCTGAAATTTCTTTTCAATAGTACCAGAATAAAACATTCAATCAAATTATTTAAGCATGGAGCATTACACAATATTGAGAGTCCGTAATTTAAAGCATCATGCCACATGCAAAACATATTACGTGTTAAGTCATGCATTAAAATATTAAGAATAAGCATGTCAAGGACCAAAATCAATTCTTTTCAAATAAACTCCCCTTATTTAAATATAATCTTGCACTGATTTCATTCTTAAGGTGTGTTTCCAAGTGATTAAAGCTTGACTTGATTCTTCTTATACTTTCATTTACTTTGTCATTCATTTTTACTTTCTTGTGCTCTATACTTTATTTGCTCCCTATCCGGTGGAGTTGGAAGGGGCACGAGGTACTACCACTAGCCTCCCTCTTGTGCCGTCCCTAATATGCCCTACACCGAATAGTTGGGTCAAATAGTGCCGGGTACTACCACTAGCCTCTCCATTGGCACCATCCCTATGATGAGCAATATAGAAAGGTTAAAATGTTCACTTGAAACTCTCTCTATTTAAGTGTAATTAATTACGAATTTTATCCCTTCCAAAAGAATGTTCACACAAGTATCACAAATGTGCCGAATATATTATGCTTGTTTTGCTTTTGCTTAAGATTGGAGTACTTGCCTTCTCTTGAATAATATCCATTTTCTTTTCTTTATCTCTCTTTCTTTTTGTTATTCTCAAGTAATTTACTTGAAAGAGCAGAATAAAGAAATAATCAAATGTATCATATAGAGGTATATCAAGCAAACAACATTTTCATTATGCTCAAGAATTCATAGCTTCTCACAAGTCATTTTAAATCAACATTTTAAGTATATACTTGTGTATTTCATGGTTATGATATAGGCAAAGGAATATTTTAGTTTGAGCAAACCATGAAACAATTTCTAAAAGCATAAGTCAATCAATACATATATAGACATGATATCAAGAAATTAATAATTAAAGACTTTAATCATGCCATAGTAAGATTTAAATTAATGACTTTGCTCAGCTAGTTTATGAGAGAGGTATCTAAAATTACCGAATCATTCTGCATTCTTCAAGTCAAAAACCTACTAGAGAGGTATCTAAAGTCCTCTCTCTTGTTTACATGTAAATGTTTATTGTACCTTTTATGGAGGTGTCCTTCAAGTTGGAATCTCTCATTTTCTTGCTAAAGGATCCTGCAAGCTCCTTTTCTTCCTTGAAAGAAAGTTATTAGTTTCTTCAAGATACAAAACATTCATCCACCATATTTTTAACTAGATGACTCGATATAAGATATGATACTAGTTGAATGTTGAGTCACTTTACTCAAGAGATTCCCTAAGTATAAGCAAGCACATATCACTTGAACTAAAGAGATGGTTTCATTAACCAATATGGTTCAAGTACAAGCATGTGAGACAATAGAAGGATTTATCAAGATCAAATCAATTTCTTATTTTCAACATCAATTTAGCTTAGATTCTATTTGCTTAAGATAATTGTCAATAAGGCATGCTAGCTAAGTTTTGATCAAATTGCCTTAAACAATTGTTTCTATCAAAATTCAGATTATGATTCATTTGTTATCAATAAATTATGATTCATTAAAGTTAGAGTGAAGTCTTGCACAAGGGCACATAATGATCACACAATCTGGTCTATTAGGTATATGATAAAATAATTATTCTATCATGCTTTTGATGCTTGTTCCAAATCACAAATTGCTTTATCATATTTGTAATGAATGTTTTCAAATAAGGTGGTTATTTTACATAGATCTGAAATAATCACATAGAAGTGTATTCTACACATTCATTTGACAGAATATAAAGCTCATAAAGCAAGCAAATGATAATGGTGATCTTTACTTCTAATCATGTAAGAATTTTATCAGGATCTATTTCATCTTTTCTTGATTTAGTCTTTTAGTAGTCATCAATTTTTCTTCATTAAGTGCATTTCTGAAAAATCCAATTTGGTTCTAATTATTAACAAGTTTTCAGATTGTTATATGTAAAAGATTAACCATATATATATATAATTTAATTTTAGTATCTTGACAATAAATCATTAATCTCATAAAGAATAAAATGAATTGATATTTCTACAACTCGAATCTTTCCATTGAGTATTCTATATGCATTGCTTGATGAATGATATCCAAGGATAGAAATTTCTTTATCAGATTTGGCATTATTTTCATAAGAACATATCAAGCATAACGAGTATGACTGAAAAATATGAAAGATATGCAATGGTTCATTTTCCATTTTTCAGAAGATCAAAAGGAGTTTTCATCAAAAATTGATCTAATAGAAATCATATGTATGACAAGCAGTGATGATAGCTTTTTAAAAATTATTTAAGTAGATGACTATCATACACAATTGTCTTTTTCATTTCTTCAAGAATTCTATTAACCCTATTTTACTTATGGTGTTCTTGGTGCAGAAACAATTGCATTCAATATTATTTTCTGTGCACAACTTAATACAAAATTGGTTTTCAACACTATGCCATGATACTTCTTTATTTTCATAGTTTGCAAACCTTTTTCATTTGATCCCTTTTTGTGAGTTTGTGCCAATGCAGAAAATATTTCAATTTAAGTGCCAAGAACAAAACCAATGTACGCTGTTGAAAACTTAGTGTTGGAAACAACATCTTTAGATTTAGAAATTGGTTTTTGTTTGTTTCCTTAGTTAATATGCATAGCAAACTTTGACCTTGTAGAAGATAATCTAAGTAAACCAATGACAAAGTCTTTTGAAAATAAATCCATACTCGCATGAGTTGATATTATATGCCAAAGATGGTTTCTTTAATCTTGGTATTTATAGTGCATATCTTCAAAGGCATACCAAGTACACATTTTCATATCTATGATCAATAAACAATAATGCCATGGATAAAAGCTCTCAATCAAGCATATAGAGAATTCATAGAGTTATTCTTAATAAATTGATTAATCATCTAGCAACTTATCCAACAATAAGTAAAGTATAATATAGAAAGATGGAGAAATTTGAAGTTATTTCTTCTATTTTAATTATTTTTCTTGTTTACATTTAAGTTCCATTCTTCAACATGTGTCTAGAATACCCATTGTTCAGATATTATCTTTTATTAGAACCTTGGAGAGCTAGACACACCTACTGAAAAATAATCAGATTTTCAACTTAGGAACCCAAACTCTTTTGGGTCCTTGCAGGTTAGCTATTATTGTTCCTTTTGGAACCCATATTTTCTTAATAGCTATTTTGTCCATAGGCCTGTAGATTTTAGGATTACAAGATGTGTATTTCTGCATATTCTTGTTAAATTTAACAGTCATAGATTTAACATAAGTAGATGATGAATTTTTAATTTTTTGATTTTGTTCATTAGGTTCATTGAATTTATGAAAAACTATTTCAGGATGAGCAAAAGGGATTTTAATTAACTTTTGTTCATCATATTTATAAAAATCTGTTTTAGGATAAGCAATGGAGGATTTAACAACTGTATTCTTGAAAGATTTTTGGATGTACCATGGTTGATATCCCAATCTAACTTTGTCAAATTCAGCTCTTTGATTATTTATCATTAGGTTCAATTTTTCAGAGCTGAAAGTAAATCTTTCAACAATAGGTTTTAATTTGTCAACTTCTTTAGTTAATCTCCTGTTATCTTCTGAAAGTAATTCATTGTTTTTCTTAAGTTTATCATGGCTTTCGGTGAGAAGTTGATTTCTTTGATTTAGTTCTTTATTTTCTTTAATTAAGATTTCAGTTTTATTAGTTAGTTTCAGTTGTTCATCTCTTAGGATTTGATTTTCATTCTTTAAGTTCTTGTTCTTACAAATAAGTTTCTTATATTCTAAATACAAATCAGAAAAGGCATCGTGAAGTTCATCAAATGTAAAAGTGCTTTCAGTTTCCGCACGTACCTCATGTGCCACGAAGCATGGATGATACTGCTCTTCTTTTACACATGATGTTTCAGATTTGTTAGTGCATTCATATTTGTCTTCAAGCATATTCCATATTTCTTTAGCAGTCATGCAAGAAGATATGCAATTAAACTCATTCCTATCTAATGCACAATATAATAGGTTCATGGCTTTTGAATTTTGTTGAACCATTTTCTCATTATGACTAGTGTTTGTGTGTGTTCCATTGACTATAATACTCCATAGATTATAATCAAGTGATTGTATAAAAATGCGCATGCGTGCTTTCCAATGTGTATAGTTTATGCCATTAAATAGTGGAGGTGTATCAATTAATTGTCCTTCTCCTAGAAAACTATCTATTTGAGTTGTCATGATCTTTGGCTCTTGATCGTGAGATCAATAATTAATCTTAGAGCACCTGCTCTGATACCACTTGTTGCCCAGTAGATACAACCCAAGAGGGGGGGTGAATTGGGTCTTTTAAAACTTTTAACTTTTCAATTAATTATGCTAAGTTGTATAGATGCACACTGGAATTTAAACTTAGCAACAGTTTGATTTATTGAATGAGACTTGATTAAGTAAATTAAATATGCTTGCAACTAAAGGATGTGCAGATAAGAGTTAAGCAAGCAATTTATCTAAGTAAGTAAGTGAGCAAGTTAGACAATGACAAAAAGCATCACAAACACTACAAACATATAGTGGTTTGGTGCACCCCAGCACCTACATCCACTCTCCAAGACCTCTTGGGAATTTCACTATAATCCTCCAGATTACAGCCGGTTGTTTTACAAGCTCACAACCCAACTTGTTGCTTTGCGAGATCACAACGAACTCGGTCGGTTTTCACAGGCTCACCGACTAGAACCTACCGATTGTTTTCACGGGCTCACAATCCAACCCAGTTGGTTTTTCCAAAGGCTCACCAACCACAACCTTACAACGATTGTTTTCCGGGTTCACAATCAACCCAGTTGGTTTTTTCCAAAGGCTCACCAACCACAACCTTACAACGTTGGTTTTTCCTTTGGCTCACCAACAAACCTTAACCTCTTGATTCAATCCCTTGATTGAATCAAGTTACAAGATATTAGACTAAGAATTTAAAGCAAGTACAAGCTTCTTAACTAAGCAAATATATCCAATATAAACAAATGGAGTAAAGAGAAGCTCTCAAACGAATTTTGAAGATGAAGGAACTCGGCTTCTTCTTTACTTGACCCTCTTCTGATTTGGCACGAGGTAGAGGATGATTGAGGCAGCACACGGATGGAGAGGAAGCTTTGGGATTCACTTGGATGCTCTTCTTCTCTCTATTTTACTTTGAATGGCCCTTTTGTGCTTATAGGAGATTTTCCGTGTAATCTCTTTGAAATCTTTTCTCTAAATGTTCTCTCCCACTTCCATACCTTCTTCCCTAGCTCTCCTCTTGATTTTATAGCTTTAGATGGCGTGGAAACAAGAATCTAGCCGTTAGAGACAAAAATAGAGCCGTTGGACACAGTCTGTACCTCCTGACAATATTTCCGTTGGGATCGGAGTCGACTCGCGCGATCTGGAGTCGACTCGCCTGTTGCAGGAGTCGACTCGTGCTTGACTGGAGACGACTCGGCCACTATTCCAAATTTGAATTAATGTGCTCGCTTTGTCCTAGAGTCGACTCGGACCAAACTGGAGACGACTCGGGCACTTAGGGGTCGGCTCATTCTCAGGAATCCAGAGGACATATTTTCTGATTTTCTTCCTCGAGTCGACTCGAATTCTCTTGGAGTCGACTCGGCTCTCAGAGCCCGAAAACTGATCCTCTGTATTTTGGGGTCGCGCTGCCTTGGAGTCGACTCGAACTGTCTTGGAGTCGACTCGCCTCTCAGAGACGAAAATACCGTCTTCTGTCTTTGGGGTTGCGCTGTCTTGGAGTCGACTCGGACTTTGCGGGAGTCGACTCGGCTCTCAGTGTCTGAAATTGGCTCTCTGACTTTTTGCCTTGTATTTCTCTGAGAGTCGACTCTCGCTTCCTTTGGAGTCGACCTGCCAACCATTGGAGTCGACTCGAGTTCCTCAGGAGTCGACTCGGCTCTCAGGGTCCAAAAATAGCTTCTCTGTGTTTCTGCCTTGTTACTCCCTGGAGTCGACTCGTACTATCCAGGAGTCGACTCGAGGACTATTCTTTTGGATTTTCCTTTGAATTTGCTCTTCCAACTTGAGTCCTTTGAACTTGAAACTTGGGTCAATAAATTGTAGCTTTCTTCCAACTTTTCTTGAGAGCTTTGGAGGCCTTCTTGTGTTCTTCCAACTTGCTATATTCCTTGCAAAATAACTATCTTTCTCCTTGCAACACAAACGTTAGTATTTATACTTCAAGGTTTTGTGATCATCAAAATCAATCTTTAAATCAATCTTTGGGTCATCAGTGTGAGTTCTGGTTGGATAGTATTTCCTTTCTCGGGCACGTAATCTCCAAGGAAGGTGTCTCTGTTGACCCAATGAAAGTGGAGGCAGTAGTTGGATGGAGTAGACCTACCAATGTAATTGAAGTGCGCAGCTTCTTAGGATTGGCTGGATATTACAGAAGATTTGTTGAGGGATTCTCCCGTATTGCCATGCTTTTAAGTCGCTTAACTCAGAAGCGAAAAAAGTTTGAATGGACAGATGACTGTGAACAGAGTTTCCAAGAGCTGAAAAAACGTCTGGTGACAGCCTCAGTGCTAGCTATTCCATCTGGAACAGAAAGTTTCACCATCTACAGTGATGCATCTCGTAAAGGACTTGGGTGTGTTCTGATGCAGAATGGGAAGGTGATAGCTTATACCTCTAGACAGTTAAAGTCATATGAACAGAATTACCCTACACATGATTTGGAGTTAGCGGCGATAGTTTTTGCTCTAAAGAATGGAGGCATTACTTGTATGGAGAACACTGTGAGGTTTTCACAGACCATAAGAGTTTGAAATATATCTTCACACAGAAGGAGTTGAATTTGAGGCAAAGAAGATGGCTAGAACTACTGAAGGATTATGACCTGACTATCAGTTACCATCCGGGGAAAGCAAATGTAGTGGCTGATGCTTTGAGCAGAAAATCCTCAAGTGAGTTGGCAGCATTGATCACTACGCAGAAGCATATTTTATTAGATTTGGAGAGATCAGGGATCGAGGTACGAATACATGATCCTAAGGTACAATTGGCTACCCTCACAGTGCAACCTATTCTGATTGAAAAGATCAAGATGTCTCAAAAAGAGAATCCAGATTTATAGAAGATTAGAGAAACAACAGAGTCAGGTGTGCAGTCAGAATTTCGAGTGCATGAAGATGGCTCTTTAAGATTCGGGAATAGGGTATGTGTGCCGAAAGTACCAGAAATGAAGAGGGAGATACTTGATGAGGCCCATAACTCAGCTTATACTGTACATCCAGGAGGTACTAAAATGTACCGGGACTTGAAAAAAAAAATTTGGTGGAGTGGCATGAAGCGAGATATAGCTCAGTATGTTGCACAGTGCTTAGTATATCAGCAAGTGAAAGCTGAGCATTAGAGGCCTACTGGACCATTACAGTCTCTTCTCATTCCTCAGTGGAAGTGGGAGCACGTCACCATGGATTTTGTGACTGCCTTGCCTAAGATCCCTCGGGGTAATGATGCAGTGTAGGTGATTGTTGATCAACTGATTAAGTCAGCACATTTCTTGCCTTTTAGAGTTGGCTTTTCTCTGGAGAAATTGGCAAGTTTATACATAGAGTAAATTGTGAGGCTGCACGGAATTCCAGTTTCAATTGTGTCTGACGGAGATACTAGATTTGTGTCATAGTTTTGAAAGAGCCTTCATAAAGCCCTTGGTACAAGACTGGACTTCAGTACAGCTTTTCATCCACAAACTGATGGATAGTCGGAGCGCACTATTCAGATTTTGGAAGATATGTTAAGGGCTTATGTCATGGATTTGGGTGGTGCATGGGATAGTCATTTGTCGCTAGTTGAATTTGCCTATAACAATAGTTATCAAGACAATATTCAGATGGCTCCTTTTGAGGCATTGTATGGAAGGAAATGCCGATCTCCAATTTGTTGAAATGATGTAGGAGAAAGAACATTATTGGGTCCAGAGATAGTACAACAAACTGTGGATAAGATACAGGTAATCAGAGAATGGATCCTTATAGCTCAGAGTAGATAAAAGAGTTATGCTGACAATAGGAGAAGAGAACTGGAGTTCCAGGTTGGTGATCATGTTTTCTTGAAGGTATCTCCGACTAAAGGTGTGATGAGGTTTAGGGTTCGTGGCAAATTGAGCCCTAGGTATGTTGGTCCATTCGAGATCCTGGACAGAGTCGGAGAAGTGGCATACTGTTTGGCTCTACCACCAGCTTTAGCAGGTGTACATAATGTATTCCATGTTTCAATGCTGAGAAAATATATTTCGGACCTGAACCATGTGGTAGATTTTGAGCCTATTCGTCTGCATGAGGACCTAACTTATGAAGAGTACCCGATATGGATTGTGGATAGAAAGGATCAAATGTTGCGATGTCGGACCATTCCTTATGTAAAGGTGCAATGGAGCAATCACTCAGAAAGAGAGGCCACTTGGAAACTCGAGGAATAAATAAAAGCCAAACACCTTCAACTCTTTGGTATTTCAGGTACGTTAATTTCGTGGACGAAATTTTTTTTAGGAGGGAAGAATGTGAGGACCCGAAAAAAAAAATCTTTTAGGATTGATGGGCCGGCCTGAGGAGGCCACGATCGTGGAAGAGGAAACGACAGGGGGAGCTGAATTGCGGGGGGGAGGTGAGTCACCGGGGGAGACCGAGCGCTGGGGAGGGGACGGTTCCGCGAGCTGGCCGGTCATGGAGGATGCCTTAAAGCCTTCTTTCCTTCAGCGAAGATCTTCCCAACGAATCTGGTGAAGGTGCCTTGGATCCGGGGGTTTTGATCCAAGTTTGCTCAAGGATTCTCCTCTAATTTCTCGTCGGAAAGGTTGCCGGAGCTCCCCATCGGACTGAGGTAATCATGACTCCTCCCCTTGTGCTTCATTTGCTAGATTTAGG
The DNA here is from genome assembly GCF_009389715.1 of Phoenix dactylifera. Taxonomy (NCBI): domain Eukaryota; kingdom Viridiplantae; phylum Streptophyta; class Magnoliopsida; order Arecales; family Arecaceae; genus Phoenix; species Phoenix dactylifera. Next base: position 120,688 of record NW_024067773.1, on the reverse strand, counting down.
GCTATGTTGGCTAGGTTTTGGCTAGTGAAATCGTCGGAGAAGGATCCGAAACAGGGTACCCTTATTTCGGCTCCTCTCTTTCGGATCTTGCCGCCACCAGCCGCCAGGTTGGCCGGGATCCATGTCATTTGGGGGTTAATAGGGACTGTGTGAGGATTAGTGAGAGATTTCTAGGATTAATTGAAGATGGGGAGTGGTGGATCCGAGGTTTTCTTCCTCGTGATCCCATCCTCTTCTCCTCTTTCTCTCATCGGTTGGCCACCGGCGGCGGCGACTGTGAGTCGTGGGCCACTGTGGCTGCCGTCGAGTGGGGGCCGAGCCACCATCATGGTGGCCTTCTATTGATGATGGAGGGGGGGCTGAATCCTTCCGGTTCTTGGGGGAAGAAGAAAAAGAAACCTCTTCTTCCCTCCCTCTCTTGGCCGACCACCATCGCCGACGACTGCAACAGTGGCGGCCGGCGATGGTTCGGCCGGTTGTGTCCGAGGGTTGGGAAGGAGAGGGCACAGCCACCATGGCTGCTACCCTTGGACCAAAGGAAGATGAGGAGGGAGATGTACTCCCATCCGTGAAGAGAGAAGGGTCTTCTCCCCTTCTCTCTCATTCACCCTTCTTTTGGTCTCTTCACCTGGACCGGCCATCGTCGCCGGTATGGCAGCGGCCACGGCTGGCGATGACATAGGCCGGTGGTACAAGAGTGGGAGTCGGGCCACCCCGACTGCCCCTAGATCTGGAGGGATTGAGATATTTGGGGACCTGATGATGGACCCCATAGTAGATGTGATTTATGGTTTAGAATATTTAAATATTACATGATCTAGTTTGTGATTTGTGATTGATATTGTAGCGGAAGAGTCAGCGGTGCCAGGAGGTTTTGGTCAGGAGACTCAGCACCCCAGCTCGTAGGTTGTGATTTGGATCCGTGTTTGAGTCAGTCTACAAATTCCAGTAAGAATCTTTACATCTGAGCACCTCTATTTATGCATATATTTGATTTATTGTTGGATATATTTTATCAGTATGTTGTTATTAGTTTTATGAACTGGTATGCACATATGAGGTGTGCATCTTGTTTGCTATGGAAATATTGAAATAATTAAATTGGGAAGAATAATCATATCTTTGAGAATACATTAAAATATATGATGCGATTGAAATTTGACTAAACATGTAAAATTAGACATGTAAAATGGGTTGGACTAGCCTCGTCATGATATAGCCTCTACGAGCTTATGCGTAGGATAGCTGCCACGAGCTGATGCGTGGGATAGCCTCCACGGGCTTACGCGTGGGATAGCCTCTACGAGCTTATGCATAGGATAGCCTCCACGGGCTTACGCGTGGGATAGCTGCCACGAGCTTATACGTGGGATTTGTGCAGTCTTGGACTGGGTCATAATCTTGGTTAGTCTAAAGCCAGAAGTGAAAAACTTAAAATTTGGGAATCAGATTAATACGAAAGTGAATAACATAATGTGTAAAAAGGTATTTATGTATATGTACTGGTTTATTTATACTTGTTGTTTATTGAGCCTTTCGAATGATGAAATAACACTTATATGTTGCTTAGATTATTTTCTTATTATTACTAGTGTGGCTGTTGGGATTCTTAGAGGGCTGGAAAAGCTCATACTACACTTATTTTTGTTTTTCAGAGGCATTGGATTTGTAGAATCCGTCGGGTGGGACGAGAAGTGAGATCGATCTGGAGTCAGACTACTAGATAGTTAAAAGTTAATTTATCTTTTGCTTATGGACTTTGAAATTATGTAATCAATTAGTACATTTTAGTTGGTTTGATTTAATACATTAATCGTTGATTTTTGGCATTTTTGTGAATATTGTACCTTATTAGCCCTTACATGATCTCTAGGGTTTTACTTTAGGGATTATGTGGCCGTGTCACGTGGTCGACCCGAGTGGTGGGTTTGGGGCGTGACAATAAGTTGGTCCCAAGCTCTTCAAAATTTGGATTTAATCTTTCTACACCGCCGAGAAGACCAAAGATCTCGAATGTTGGGAGGTCATCTTTGATCTTAAGCTGTGTTTTCAGAGTAGACCAGATGCTTCTAACAGAGGGGAATTTCAAGAATAGATGTGATACAGTTTTAGCATTAGAACAACACAAAGGGCAGCCTAAAGAGATTCCCCATCCTTTACGTGCCAAGATTTCACCGGTATGCAATCTATTTTATAATGCCAACCACGTAAATATCTTAAACTTTTCTGGAGCTACTGCTGTCCAAAGGGATTTATAGAAGGGCTAAAGGGTGCCACTTTGGTTAAAAAATTTGTAGAATGATCCCACTGTATATGTTCCATTGCTAGTTAATTTCCACACAGGCGCATTACCAATTTTAGAAGGTCTACAAGATTCCAACAATCGGGATAAAAGCTCCAATTGTTTAGTTTGTTCTATAGACAAAGGACCAAATAGCTTAATGCACCACTTCATCTTTCTCCAACTCCACCGAGAGGCCACTGAGGAATTAACTCTAAGCACTCTTTTGTAGTGGTCATTAAACAAATTATTGGGCATCCCTCCTTATGCATTTAATTATGCTTGAAAGTTGTGAGATATGTTGTCTTCAAATTTGTTGGGAAGATACTTGGTTATTCAATGTTTGCTTGGGTAATAAAAGCTTCTTTGACTACTTGTTTCAAGGCAAACTTGGGGAACATTGGTGCTTATTTGGAAGCTGGTTTTTGGGATTCCAAAGGGCTAATAGGAGTGGAAAAATTCAGATTAGTGTGCTGGAATTTAAAGTTGTTAATTGGATTGCATTTTTGTGTCTCTTTGGTGACTTGAAGAGCTTGGTGCCTATTCTCTTCAGTTTTTCCAGCAACCTTTCACTCTTTTGTTTTGGAGCTTTTGTGTAGCTACTTCCTCCTTTGTCAAAAGCTTCATTTTGGCCTACAAATCCCTTATCATTTTGTGAGACATTTGTGTCTCTTGTAAACACTTTGTAATCCTACAAAGTTAGTGAAATTGGACATCGGTCCCATGGACGTATCTCAATTGAGGGAACCACGTAAAAATCTCTTGTGTTCTTATTTTGTTTTTGTTCTCTTTATTGATCTACACTTGTGAGGAGCCATTTTTCCCAACATAAATGAGCGAAGGGGACTGCATCTACCCAAGCATCCTCCCAAAATATGATGTTCTCCCAGATAAATTGCTGGTGCTTTTCTTTCGGCTAAGATTTCTTTTCTTGCTAATTTTAACTTCTTGTGATGCAAATGTTTTACTATGTCTATTACTTTTGCCTTTTTTCACCATTGATGTTAATTAGTGATGAGTTTATTAGGGAAGATTTATCTGTATCTATCTCATCAGTTTTGGATACATTTTGAATATATATGTATGATTGTGCTTTCTGCCCTATAATGAGGAGAAATTATTTGTCATCAACAATCAAACAATAATTATTATTCTCACACGAGATAGATTTTGCTCCAAGGAGAGGGTATCTACTTATTTTGACTCCAAAATTAATAATAGAGTATCAAAATGAAAAATCGACATCATTGATAATGATGTATGCTACAATAAATGTCTAAAAATCAAAAATCATATATTTTGAAGGTCTCTGACCTATGCATCATATGATTTTTAATTTATAGATATTTTTGGTAGTATAAATCAAGAACAATAGTAAATGTTTAGTTTGGATGCTCTATTATTGATTTTAGAGTCGAGTGAAATAGATACATTCTCTTCTAGAATGGAGCAAAGTCCATATCTCTCTTTCTTTATTTATATATGTTTAAGAAAAATATATTTATTCAAGAGAAATGGTGGGAAATCCACCTAAACTTTTTCTTTAAGAAAGATAAAATACCAACAAAGAAATTCAATAGGGGAAAGAGAAGAGGAAAAGTACAAAAAAAAAAGTAAGGAAAAATAGCAGAGCAGGAAGGAGAGAAGCAAGGAGAGCAGTGAACTTGAAGGGAGGAAGAAGAGCCCAACTGAAATGAGGTCAGTAATCAGCACGCTTACGAGGGCCAAACTTCACATCTATGAATAGCCTAAAATCTCTTCTTTTTTCATTGTACATTCCTTCTCCGTTTGCCCCTTGTATATGTTTTCTTGGCTTTTCTCGTAAATAACCTGTTTGCTCCCTTAAAAAATTAAACTAGACTGGCTTTTCTCTCAAGCTACAGACACCAGCACGCTATAAGAAAGAGCTTCCCAGCCACCTCTAAGATCATGAGGCACCTTTTTGTCAGACCAAGATCCCCTTGAGGATCATAAGATAGACTTTCAATCTCTGAAACTTTATCCTAACATCTTTTTACTGACCTCAGACAAGTTTTAACTTGAAGGAGAGCCTTTATTATAACATGCCTTGTATCTGTTAAGAGAAAGGCCTTAGATATTTGCTTGCTTGTTTAATTGCTTCTCTTTGATTATGGGCTTCTTACATGTTGCGGATGAAAGCACTCACCCTTCGATTGTACTATTCCCTTTCCTGGATCCAAACTGCGGAAAGACGAATCGAGAAGAAGAAGTAGTAGAGAATAAAATCAAACAATCACAAAGACAACAATTTTACGTGGTTCACCCCAATACGGGTTACGTCCACCGAGGCCACACACACAGATTCAATATATTCAGCAAGGGTTACAACGATCTCTCTTCCCCATTGGAGATTGCACAATTAGGGCTTACAAGAGAGATAGGACTCAAAAAGAAACTCTCTACAGCACCTAGGGTTCACAAAAGACCCCTTTTATAGGTTTCCAAAACATAAGGAGACTTCCCTAACGAAACCCTAAGTCAAAAAGCCATCTTGCCACCGTTTGAATCAACCCCGAGATCTGGAGTCGACTCTTCACTTTCAGGGGTTGACTCCTGATAAGCTCGAGTCGACTCGGACATCCTCGGGTCGACTCCAAGTATCAGCACCGAAGACTGGCATGCTCTGTCTTCCTGAGAGAGTCGACTCCTTCAACCTGGAGTCGACTCGAGCAGACCTCAAGTCGACTCCTGCAGGGCTGGAGTCGACCCCTACAGGGCTGGAGTCGACCCCTACAGGGCTGGAGTCGACTCCTACAAGCGATCCCAAAAATAGCTCTCTGTTTCTTCACTGTGACACATAGCGAGTCGACCCTCTCATCCCTGGGGTTGACTCAAGCTTCACATGAGTCGATTCTTAAATGCTAGGGGTCGACTCCATTCAGTTGGCACAGATTTTTTTTTTTTCCAAGCAAACTTGAACCGAATTCAATTGCAGTTGTTTCGAGTTTCGAGGCACAGTTTTTCAACATTACATACTGTCGATGGATTCTTTATATATGTATTGGCTAATGCCTCTTAACTCTTCTAGTTTTAGCTCCTTTTTCACCTAAAATTTTCAGATATTCCTCCTGCTCGTTTCTAAAGATGAAGCATTTTTGGAAGATTATGAACATATCCAGACTGAAGGCGCCTACAGAAATTTGTTATCTTTAGAAGTACATTTCCTGTAACATGTTAAAGAAATTAAGCAAAAAAGACATCATCCATCTCAAAAGTGCATTACTTGAAACAGAGTACATTATCAAACTGCCGTAGCCTTTACCTTATTTCTCTACTATCAGTTTTGCTCTAGCGTGTCCTTCTTCTATCCTATATTGATCTCCTATTCCTAGGTGAGCCATTAAAAACCATACCAAAGTGAGCAACTCTCCTCCGGTGCTAAGCTGCTTGGCATGGTAATAACCTCTGCAATGACTTGCAGCATAGCACAACATCTCCACCCAAACAACACTCATTATCTTCCATCTTTTCTCTACCTTCAGCTCTAACAAATGCTTTGCAAGCATACAAGCATCAAAAAGTATTGATTTGCTTCTGTCTCCTTTCACCTGTATTGGAGGGACTTTAGTTTCCACCGAAAGGAGCATCTCACAGGCTTGCGTCGCATCAGGCATTGCGTCTCCTCGCTGAAAGAATTTCTTAGCCTCCGCACAGGTGTCTCCGTACCTGATCTGCCCAATTCCAGCACTCAGCATGAAAGGGCGAACTACAAGAAGATACAACATGTAATCGGATATCGCCTTGCTAATCTTCTGGTCTGAAAGTATGCCCTTTGGGTGATTGATGCCGTCAAAGTAATAGCAGAGATCAGTTGCAATGTGCCACAAAAGGATGCTCTCGTCAAACTCCACCTCAACACTCCAGCCAAGCTCCTTCCGGTATCCCTTCCTTTGAAGGGCCCATTCTCCTCTGCAGGTGCTGAAACGCTTGTAGCCTTTGGAGTCTTCTGCACTGCTTGTCTTGTTCTTGATCTCCTTAAAGATGAATTCTTTCAGCTCATCATGGACAGGACAATAGATGGTATGGAAGAACCTATCCCAGGCTTCTTTCACAGTAAGAAGAGCCATGATTCTTTTGATTGTGGATGGCTGGTCTTTAAGGCAGAATCTTATCAGGTTGTAGCATGCCATGGAATTAGACCACCTTGGTTTGTTGGCTGGTCGAAAGAAAGAAATGCTTGCAAAGATCATGTTAGACAGGCGATACTGCTTGAGATCTTTCAGCTTAATAAATGCCCAGTCCGAGAAAACCAGCAGGCCAACGGAATAGCTCTCAAGAACGAGAGCCCCTCCCAACAGTATGTAAGTAATTACTACATCGATATCTTTGTAGCCATGCTTCTTGGTGAACAGGAAGAGCAGGAGGGCAGATAGGATCGAGGAAAAAGTGATGCTGCGGAAGAAGGGGCCTACGACAGTATGAATGAGAGTTGACTTGGTATAGAGCACGTCGTAAATGAAGGAGAGTTCGATTTCGATTACTTTGAAGGCTTGCAAGGGAGAGCGCTTGAGGAAGAAGGATTGGCTCTCGTTCCGGTCATGGAAGCTGAGGATGAGGTCTACAATGAGGCGCTTGAATGTGTGGAAGAACCGATGAGCTCTGGACAGAATCATCACTGTATTAATATCCTCCACGACAGTGTCCAAAGATCGCGGCTGGGTTTCAGGTTCCTTCTCCACCTCAATCTCTGCTTGTAGACCAGCAGCCGACATCGAGGCATACTCCTCCATGAACTTGGCATAGTTTGGACCAGGGTCAGGAGGTGTTACCATGGAGTTCCTCAGGCAGTCCATGCTTGCACACATGAGTGCCCAGGACCTCTCACCATACTTCAGAATTCCAGCGAGAAACATTAAAGCTGCAGGGGCCTTGAGCCTAGTTTGTGGCAGGGACCCAATGAAGACATAGAAGGCGACTGCAACCTGAAACATTAGTCCAAGCAAGTGTCTCATCCATAGCTCATTATCCTCTAGGGAGAAAGCAGTGATGGTGTCGGGGCCGCCAAGATGTAAGAGAAGGAAAGGGGCCCAGAATGCGAGGAGGTCGTTGTTCTCATTGTCAGGACTGGAGGGACTATCTTGGTTATTAGAGAGGATGCCGAGAGCAAAGGTGGCGACCCAGTCCGCAAGCAAGTATGCTGACCAGAGGATGAGGCTGATGCATCTGGATTTGTTGCGCTTCCGGACGCTCCCGGAGAAGATGAGGACGATCTGCAAGCATAAGCTGGTTAGAATAAATGCTCGGAGGTCCCAGTTAGTCCATATGCTCCTCACTCTGTAAGAGAAAAGCTGCATTAGGCTCTCTTTCTCTTCCACTTGCTCTTTTCTCCAGCAGTCTGTAGCACCTTCCTTGGCAATGGAAATTTATAGCACCTTCTAACTGTGAGATAACTGAAAGAAAGAAATTCTCATATTGAAGGTTACCAAGACGAAGCAGAGGCTTCGCAAAATTTGGACTTTATGTAAGACAAGGAAGGTGGGTGTGGAGGCGGCTCAAATGGTGGGTTCCAAGTCGCACAGGCATAGGATGGGGTTGGCATGTAACAAGGTGAAGAGATTGGAACATTATGTATTCTAATCTATTCCACTGGAGACGGGTTCGGCTCAAAAAATTTATTGGACGGGTTGCAGACCTTTGGTCAAGTTCCTAAGAAGATGTTGGTTCATGTAGGTAGTTTCAGGGAAAATGCTCGGAAGTTGGAAGGAAAGGTTGCTGCTGCCCCACACGGTTTGCATTTTTTTTGCTGACCAGATTTCATAACAGTAGTTGACCTCTGAGTTGACCCCAAAAAGAGTCTCTCCAGTCGTCACTCAGGAAACTTCATGATGGATTACCTTTTTTGAAAAAAAAAAAGAGAGAATAGGAGACCAAGGAGCTTCAGCCACATTAGTCATCTGCAATTTTGTTAGAGGGATGAAAGTTTTATATACATCGAAGGAAGACTGTAGGCAAGAAGAAAATGAAATGGGTACAAGGGTGAAAGTCTTCGGACAACGACAGAAATAGAAAAAGAAAGAAGGGACGGAGAAATACAACTGCTCCATCATTATCAACCGAGTAAGTTCTCCAATATGCATGACCAACAAGAATTAGCATCTTAATTCTTGACTGTTTTTCATTATTTCTGCATTTTAATCTTTCATCCTCAGTCATCTTCCACCTCCAAGCTTGTCATTTTTCAGAGTTCCTTAAAATTGCTCTCTTATTACGACCGCTCCATATTATCTCACCCTGTTTCACGAACAAGAATGTCGAAGGAAGGTATAATTGAAGAAGTTCTTACTCCATTGGTGAAGCAACTGGGGAACGCTAGGTGCCAAGCTCTCAAGTTCAAGGAGAATGATACACCCCCAGCGATCAAGCCGCTTTTTGAGAGCATTGAGAAAAATGTGCAGGACGTGGAGGACATCGTCCGAAGAGCAGAGAGATGGGAGAAGGATGTGATAAATAATTTTGGTATTGTCGCTCGCCATGTTGATGACATCTTGGAAGAAGACAGCGAACCCCGCGCATTCGAATCCAAGCTCCGGAACGTCGATAGGGAGATCGCCAACTTAAGGGCCCTTCTGACTCCCCCACTCCAACTACCACAGATTGAATCAGCTCGTGCAGCATCAACTCGTTCTGTTCCTTCTTTGTCTAAGGCCCTGCAAGCATCAGAAAAGTGGCAGCAACTTGAGTTGGAGAAGAAAATCCTGGAGAGTTCCGCCATATCCAGTCTTCAGGTGAGTTATGACAACCTTGACGTCCAGTTAAAACTATGCTTGCTTTGCTTCTCTGTCTTCCCAGAGAATTCAATCATACGGAAAAGGCCTGTAATTTACTGGTGGATCGGGGAAGGCCTCGTAACTCCAACAAGAGACAACACAGCTGAGGAGATTGGAGAGAGCTGCTTCAGAAAGCTAATCATGAAGGGCCTGATTGAACCAGTTCATATGAAACGAAGCCCTATCATCAAATTCTGCAAACTGCATCCATGGATGCGATGGATGCTTATTGCTGTTGCTAGAAGAGTGCAATTCTTTGATTTTGATTCAGAAGGAAATCCTACTTCAGATGATTCTTTAAGTCGTCGTGCTTGCTTGGTAACCAGGAAAGAAGGAGCACCCCAACAAATGTCCATCAGGGGCCTCTCAAATCTTGGTGAGTTGCTGACACTGTTCAATGTCGACGAGCACTACCTAAACTTTGAAAGGAGCCGGTTCTCTGAAATGAGGAAGATCACTGTGCTCCAACTAGGACGGTGGCAGAGCTTGCCCAAACATCACATTGAAGTAGAGAGCACCGAATTCTTGAAAGGGTTGAGGTCTTTCAAGCACTTGAGGTATCTTTCCTTCCAAGGCATATCCAGAATCACAGAGCTTCCTGCTTCAATCAGTGAGATCTCCAATCTCAGAATCCTGGATCTCAGAGCATGTCACAACTTAGAAAGACTGACAGTGGGGATCGCTTCTCTTCAGAAACTAACCCACTTGGATCTGTCAGAGTGTCACTTGCTTGAACAGATACCTAAGGGGATCGCCTCGCTCTCAGAACTGGAGGTGTTAAAGGGATTCGTCATCGGTGATGCGAGAAGCAAAGATGCTTCTCGACTTAGGGAGTTAGCAAAACTGAAGAAACTGAGGAAGCTGAGTATAATCATAGGGAGTAAGATGACAGTCACAGAAGAGGAACTGAATGAGCTGAGAAACTGTGAAGCCGTTCGCTCTCTAACGATAACATGGGTGGTATCACCATCTAAGAAGGGAACTGCAACGCTAACAAGGACCGCAACTATGACGATAACATCTTTCTCCCTTCCGTCGAATCTCGAAAAGCTAGACCTTCGATGCTTTCCAGGTAAGACGGTGCCAGCTTGGTTGAGCCCTAACGGATTGAGAAGCCTGAAGAAATTGTACATCAGGGGAGGTACACTGAGTAGTCTTGGTCCGGAAATTCGCTCACCAACATGGAATGTGGAGGTGCTACGTTTAAAATACTTGCGTGATTTGGAGGTGGAATGGTCTCAAATACAGTCAAATTTTCCAAATTTGACTTACTTGGAGATTGTTAAGTGTAGCAAGCTGAGATCCTTCCCTTGTGATGAAGATGGAGTGTGGGTGAGCGTCGACAGAGAAATATCAGGCCACAGCACAAGCGGGAGCAACGGCATTACCATTTCATAACCTTTATTTCTATATACAAGCATTTTGCTATGTGATCTGCAATCGGTGTTGCATTTTTATCACGTAGATCAAACTTTTGTTTTTTGATTTTTGTAGTTGCACTAGAGTGCAAAAAAAAACTGTATCGAGAATAAATCATGCTATTTTCAGTTATCTAAAGTTCGCATGGAATGGCATTGGTGTATCCACACTCCCTATGATCAATTTCATGCATCATTCTATATTGTAAGGCGCAGTTTCCTGGGCTAATGGGCCGGCCTGAACAGGCCAGGCCCATCAGCCCTGTCGATCATGGTCGATCGCGATCGATCGACCGATCGTGAGAGAGTTGGAGAATAATTTCCAATTCCCCGATCGCGCCAAGCTCGGTGGAGGGGCTGACGCAGGGGGTGGCGATGAGGCGGCCGCGGCCAAAGGAGGATGAAGGAGCGGCACCGGCGGGCGATCACGGCGAGGAGTCAAGGGTCACGAGGCTTTTCTTGCAGAACTCGGAGGCGAAGAGCGAGCCGCAGCGGTCCTACGCCGAGTTCTTCTTGGATTTCCACCGGAAAGGTTCATCAGATCTTCGCCGGACTGAGGTAATGGATCAAGCCTTTTCTTCCTCCTAGTTTTACGGCTCTATGGTTGTTGCCGCCGTTTGATTTGGGCCGGCGAGCAGCCGGATTTCACCCGAAACATGGAACCCCTGTTTCGATCTTCATCCTTTGGGCGTTGCCACCACCGGCCGCCGGCTTTAACCTGGGTTGCGGCCTCCTTTTGTCGCCATCGGGTGAGCGGCTGGGCCACCGCGGCTACCACCTACTACCGGCGAAAGGGAAGGGAGGAAGAGAAGGGCCAAGCCCTTCGTTCTTTCCTCTTTCTCTTTCCTCCTTCCTCCTTCCGTCCGGCCGACCTCTGTGGCCGTCGATGTCACTAGGCTGGCCGTCGTCACCGGGGCCGAACTACCTTGGTCGCCGACCCTTGGCTCCTCCTTGGTTCGGGTCGAGAGGGAGAGGGGAGAGATGACTCCCTGTATGAGAAGAGGATGCTCTCAGACCTTTCTCTCTCCTCTCTCAAACCTTTCTCTCTCTTCCCTCTAATGGCTGAAGAGATGTGGATGAGGGATCAGGGACGCGATGGCAGACCCATGGTGAACTCCACTAGAGGGTTCTGGGTAGTTGATTTTTAGTTTATGATTTTTTATTCTAATCATGTATTTGGTAACGTAGGGGAATGATATGCAGGACAGAGGAATGGTCGAGCAAGGTTCTTGACACCGTGAGTTCTAAACGAGATGTGGATTGTGTGAGAAGTTGAGGTGTGGATTGGTAGCATTGTAGCTTGTTGGATTGCGATAAAGATAAGGACCATATACTTGGTTACCATTATGTATATATACATGTTATTGATTTACACTACTGAATTTGCATCGTGATTTATATTGATAGATTTGATTTGGTATATGATGGTATATTTTATATAATTTACAGTACGATTATACTTGCATAATAGTATATGTATCAGATATTGGAAGCATGAATATATGAACAATGTTACATTGAATTTGAGAGAAATATACTGTGTAAGTGAAAATTGATTTGACAAGTATAATTTTAAATCAGATAGATAAGTTATGGTTTGCACTAACCTTATCATGAGATAGCCTCCATGGGCTTATGCATCGGATTGCATCAATAGGCTTATGCATGAGATTGCATCCATAGGCTTATGCATGAGATAACCTTCACGAGCTTATGCATGGCATAGCGTCCACAGGCTTATGCGTGGGAATTTGTCGGTCTTAAATTGGGTCATGATCTTGGTTAGTCCAAAGCCAAAAAAATATTACTATGAAATCTGAAAATCAAGTTAATGAAAAACAAATAATAAGACATAAGAAATTATTGTTGAACAATTGGATAAATTTGAGATTTATATATGTATATATATATGTGTGTGTGCGCGCGCATGCGCGCGCGCCGCTTCTTTGATAAGATGAAAATGAGGGCTTATGTGTATGTTAATTTTATGAGCTTTTCGAGAATTGATATGGTATTCATTTTATCTGGTATTATTCATTTGATTATTTTTCTAATACTTATGGTGTAGCGATTCGGAATTCTTACTGGGCTAGAAAAGCTCATATCTTTTCTTGCATTTTTTTTAGTATTTTAGGTTGCATAGTACTTAGCTACGGTTGGAATCATAGGCGGAAAGGATGAATAGATAGAAAATCTTTATTTCTAGCAAGATGAATGAATCTGAAAATTTTATACAATTTTGTTATTTATTACGAAATGAGATCATTGTGTTTATGGACATTGAGGTTGTAATAAGTTTCTTAGGCCTAGCATATTCTCTAGGGCCCTATCCTAGAAAGTGTATGACCGTGTCATATAGCTGACCTGGTTGTTGGGTTTGGAGCGTGGCATATATAATTGTTGGTATATAGTCAACGCTAATATTGTCCAATCATAATCATCTGCAACCAAGTGCTGCACATTTCATATGGATGTTATGAATCGTAAGACCTTCTTTACAGAGGTATTCATACTGTATTGGGAACTTTTTTTTTTGATGAATATACCATATTAGGAACTATTCTTCATGTCGTAGTCTTTTTTTTTCGTTTTTAATGAAAAGGGGGGCTTGGCCACCCAAATTTATTGAAACTGAATAATTTACAATGACAAAGCTGAAAGGAGAAGGGAATATACGGGGATGTTGATAGAATTCAGAAACAAAAGAACAGTAGGTAGGTATGCAGCTGAAACTTCTCTCTGCCAGTAGTGAATATGAAACTCTGAAAAGGCTTGCGAGCAGCTGACTGGTAGAAGCAAGGGGAGGAAGAGAACAGTATGCAGCTGGAACTTCAATTGAAACTCGAGGCTTATGCTCCAATTTGCAGCTGAACCTGTGTAAAAACCTTGATTTGTGACCATCTAAACAGGGAAGCACTTCAAATTCCTTCGCTGAAACACTCTCTGAAACTTGAAATCTGAATATCTGAAACACTCTCCGAACACCCTCTGGCACCAACGAATATGCATCTGAAACATTGTAAAAACTATGAAATCTGAACATCTGTAACTTGAAGTCTTTCTCATCACAAAGACCTCTGAGGGAAGCAATCATTAGTCTTCTGAAGGGTGTGCTGGAAGAGTACAAAGACCTCTGAACTTCTTTTTTTTTTTTGAATCAAAAATTGGACATAGCCTAATCTCTTTCATTAAGTAGATGAAAGGAACAGTACATAGTCAAACATGTTGATGTGTTCCAAAATTGATGTACAATCTAATGGATTATACATATTCTTTCCTTCAGCTGTTAAATCTTTATTTCTCCTTTTTAGCTATTATTTATTTATTTATTGCTCTCTTAACATCAGACATAGCACAAACTGTTGCATTTATTTTAGTAAAGATAAAATGTCATTGATCACTAGATCAAAATGGAAGTACAAGAATGTAATGGTATAGCCCGTCCAATAACAAATGAGCATAATCTTATCAAACACTTCCACTTCCTTTAGAGCTATCATCACTCAAGCTTGTTTTCCTGCTAGAATCTCCGGATGATGAGAGAGATCCATTCAAAATCTCCCCTACAGTCTTCGCAGCTAATGGCAGGCCACTACAATTGTCCAAAATTTCCTTCTTCATGCCTCTTACAGTAGGATGATCAGACATGCGACCATCTTTTGTTAGTGCATCCATGAATATAGCCCAACAACTTTCGCGATCGGTGAGAGGTTGAAGGTGGTACAGGTTTTCTTCCCCAACCATCTTTACGGCCACCTCTTCCACTCTACTTGTGATGATAGCTCCTCCACCGCTTCCCTTCGGCAATCCAAAAGCAAGACGGTCATCCCATTGATCATCTCCTGGCAGCTCGGAGTCCAAATTTTCATACCATTCATCAATGTTCCAAACATCATCGAATACAATGAGATATCTCTTGCCCATCAATTGTAGGTGAAGGGTGAACATCAATTCCGCAAGGCTGTTGCTTCTTGAATCAGAATTTGAAATCGAAGTGATAACATCCTCTTCGACTCCAAGAGACGTTAGCATCCTCTCCAGAATCTCTCTTCTCAGATCTTTTCCTCTGTGAATTGTCTGTGATACGCATACCCAGAGCCTTGGAAAGAAGCGCCGTCTCACCTGCTGGCTGTTAAAGAGCAGTTGGGCCAGCAGGGTCTTACCAACCCCACCCATCCCAACAATTCCAATTCCCTTGAATCCATTCTTATCCTCACCCGTGAGCATTCTTTCCACTTCAATCAGCTGATTGGTAGCTCCATGGACCTTCGCTTTGTCCACAGCTTGAGAAGTCCAGCGGTCGAACTCCACTGGCCCCCGCCTGCCCATGTCACCACGCAAAGGACCGCTGCTAGATTTTCCTTTTATCCTTCCATCACTTATGGTCCGGATTTTTCGCTTGATCCTTAGCAACCTCTTCCTGGTTTTGAAAAGAAAACACAAATCAGTTAAAGAATAGAAGCACGTACGCTTGCGCTGCTCATGATTCCTGTGCTTCTTGGACAGCATTTGGCACTCGATCAGTATGTCATTTAGGTCGTAGAGTGATTCTCGGAGCAAGTCGGCGGTGCCTAGCGACATGGAGAACCTTGTTTTCTTTTTGAGATCTTCCTTGATCTCGTGGAATTGGAGAATAAACGGAATTGTTGCATTATCCTCTTCTCCAAGACCATCCACAAATTTACTCATCAGAAATTGTATTATTTCAACAGCCATTCCACTGGTAAACTCTCTTCCTAATGTTCTCTCCTTCCCACGAACAGCACCTAGAACTGATGAGGAGAAAGCTGGAAACTAATAAGACATCGAAGAGTTTTTTTTTTGAGTGAAAACAGAGGAAGCGCGTCAAAAAAGATTTTTCGATGCCTCTGGCAATTCTGTCACCATTTCAAGGAAGGGGAATGGAAAGAGTAGTCTTTTATTTTATTTTTATTTATTGGTTCCTCGAAAGGAAAGCGCGTCGAAAGCGGCAGTGGGGTTCAAGAAAAGTCTACGAAATCGTGAAGAAGTTGGACGAGATGCTGAATTACGGAGGATGCCCGAAGTCCTCGCGGATGTCGGCCCTTACCTTCCCTCCTTTGCAATGAAAGTAGGACTCGTATTTGGAGGAGATCCACCGTTACCATAATCTGGCGTTGGTTGGTCAAAATATGGGACCCATTACCCCAGTTGCCGAGAAAGATAACGAAGGGACACTCTCTACCCTACACCTAGCATACCACCTCAGCAGTGCACTGGGCCAATGGTATTTTGCCACATCATGCGCGTGGCCATGTTAGCATAAGTTAAAGAGAATCGAGCACTCTACCCACTATTCAAATAAGAAAACCCTAGTCGCTCCATCCCCCTCTCTCATCTTCCAGCCAAGTGCTCTGTCTCCTCTCTTACCTTCCGACCGAGCACTCCACCCCTCAACGGAGTCTCCTCCCCTCTCTTCTAGAATTTTAACTTAAAAAAAAAACTTTATCACCTAAATTTTAGATGGTTTAAAACCTTTAAAACTCTTTTCTTTTTCTTCGGATGCTTCTTTCAAAAGAGGTGTGACTCTTCTGAAAAGAATGTTGGTTTTGATTTTCGTAGGGTCACGATGTTTCTAAAACATTGCATCTTCGTAAACGTGTCACTGTATCGGTCATTGGACAAAGTCTATAAATAAGCTCTCAGTCTTGTGTTTTAGATAACTCATTCCACATTGCTACTTTTTTGTTTTCTAAGGCGAAACAGAAAATTCTTCTCTTTCTTTTTTTTTGCCTTCTTCCAAACCTTTTTAAAGGAGAATCGGGCTGAACTGGGTTGTTGTACCTTAGAGATGAGATCGCTGCAAACCCGCACGTAGGAGGCGAATCACGTTTTTAGGGCAGTGTATATCACATGCCTTGATCCAAGCAAGCTCTTTTTTTTTGGTAAAAACAGCATTCATATAGCTCTTACGTGGATACAGCCTGCCAAGTCAGAAGAAATAAAATGATACAAGAAAAATAAAATCTCTGCAGCACTAGTCTAAATGACCTCACCGGAGTACCGAGCAACATAGGAGGCAACCCAAGTCTGCAGCTCTGTTCATCTCCTAAAAATACATATATTGCCTAGAAGAAACTCATCCCTCTGACCAATCTACGAGTTTTCGAATTAATGGGTGGCCGTCCCTATATCAATCCACACTCCAAATCCAATCGATAACAATGGAGGAGTCCCCCTCAAGGTATACACTATCTGCATCAAATACCCTTCTTCCATAGAAGATGCCCTCCCAAGCCGCCCTGAGGGCAAGCTCTTTTCAATCTTCTGACCTTTCTAGTAGATTATTCCTTTATAATACTTTTATAAAATAAAGATATAGCAGTTTTTGGGCAAAATAATTTTCCAAAGTCTTCCACCTTCAGACCAAAGCTTTTGGCCCGCTCCCTCTCCGACTAAGAGGAGAGGAGCCCACATCCTAATCTGCAAAGGCAGAAAAAAAAGCTCAATCATGCGGGAGGCGATGGCCAGGGCCTCATGGTCCTCGAGCCCACCAAGGAAGAAGACTACAATAGGGTAACCAGCAAGCTAGACGGTAGTGACACAGGTGGTAGTGCTAAGGCCATGATCAATGAGGACGGAGTAGGAGGCGGCGACCAGGATGGATTGGTTGATGGAGCAGAGGGTGGGGTTGGTGACTTCCATAACGTCGTCGATGGTTTGCTTCTGGTGGAAGGCAAGGATGATGAGGGAAGCACGCTCATCGGCAATGACAGTGCAGACGTCCTCATACATGGTGTAGAAGGAGGAGATGGCGACGAGCAGCTGGACAAAGACACCGACGACATGATGCTCGTACTACTTCAAGGCAGGAGGGAAAAGGTTGAAGACGATGAGCATAGCAGAGGCATGGCGAGTGTGCTTGATGAGGTGGAAAGCAAGAACGGATAGCAAACAGCGTTTGGAGGGGTAGGTACGTAGCTGTCACAGGGCCAATCACAATGAGCACATGGCGAAATATCATTAGCTTGGTATACTGCTGAAGTGGTACGCCGAGTGTAGGGTGTAATTTCTCCTCGCTCTAGTGCATCGATAAAAACAAATAGAATATTGAAAAGGGTGCATCCCCAACCCAACATGAGCAAAACCCACACAGGATCCCTTCGGCAGCCAACCATTGTCGGAATCCGATGGCTCCCTGTTCTGGATGCCCATGGCTCCACCTATCACCTGGAATCCATCGGCACCGCTCAACTTTCCCGTTGCACTCATCTCCCGGCACTTGGCCTCCTATGTCGCATTGAGGTCGGTTATAATACATAAATTGCATGGTTAATTTGTAATCGCCCAATTTTACCAACACATTATCTGTAAGGCTGGAAATGGGCTCGGGCCGGGCCGACTTGAGGCCGGGCTTCAGGCTAGGCCTAAAAAAGTTCAAACTGGTTTGGGCTTAAATGTAGAGCTCATGTATTTTTCGGGCTGGGCTCAGGTATGTCACTAGACCAACTTGGGCCCAGCTTGGGCCCGGATCGAGCCCGAGCCCAAACAAGCCCTGAAACAAAGTCCGAATTTAGGCTCGAATCAATTTGTTTTTATATGTTGTTACATAGAGAAAATAATGAGAAAGTAAAGAACAAATTAAAATGGGTTTAGTTGAAAATAATATGTTATGTATTATTTACTTGTATTATAGGAGAGAGCCTAATTTTTAACTAACTCATTTTCTTATGAAACAATATTATAAAATACTAAACTTCAATCAGGTTCGAGTTGGACCTATTTTTGACCCAAATAGATAATTCGGCTAGGCCCAATCAAGTTCAAGCCGAGCTCAAGTCTGGGCTTGGGCCTAGATTATCTAAAAAAATTTGGGCCTAAGCTCGACCCGAAGTCCAAAAAAATATTCGGGCCGGGTTCGTGTAGTGGAATAGCCTGACCTAGCCCACTTCCAATCCTAATTTTCTGAAGCAAAAGATGGAAATACAATCCAATTAAAATCACAGACTTCATACAACGGTGTCTGTGGATGATCTCTCCTTTTTTTTTTTTCTTTCTTTTTTTTTTTTGAGTAACAATGGAGGAAGTAAGACACTTTCACAGCTTTATTAATTGGAAGAAAATATTTACAAGATTGTATTTACATGAGAAGACGGGTTGTAAGAGGAGAGATTCAGTTATATCAAAGGGGACAGCAGGCGTGAAGAAGTATAATTAAAGTATAACCATGGATTATCTCAAAGAGAATAAAAGAACGTATGGTAAATAAATGACACAATAACGTCGTCGGCAACCACAGATAAAATTGGGTGGCATCTCACCTCCCTTATCATCAAAAAGAAAAAAGAAAACTTCGTCAGCGACCAATTTTCATGTACTTCAGCAGCTTTTTCATGTTTTCAAAAGGGACCCCAATTTCTAAAGTGTAGCGAATCCTCGATCCTCGCATCCTCCCACATTAAGTTATTCCACCACCACCGTTCTCCTCTGATCTCCACTAGCGGTCTTATGTCTTTTGCATCAAGTGGAAGCTTCTTCAGCTGCGGACATTCCTTCACTTTCATCATTTTCAGTGATGGCAAGTGTCCTTCGCAGATGCTCTTGAGCTCTGGTAGTTCCCATAGACGCAAAGTTCGCAGCTGTGGAAGCATCTCTTGACCCGCCACCGACTCTCCGAACACGCTCTCCAACTTGTCACAAAATTTAATCTGGAGAGTAACAAGATTTTCTAGACGCAGTGCTGAGGAGAACACGCTTACGAGGTTAGGACAGCAATCCACATGTAAATGTTTCAGCGATGAGAAGCTCATTAGTCTCTCCATTCCTTCACATAAATGCCTCAAGTTTGCGAGGTTAGAAATCCACAGGTTCTCCAGTCTGCCAATTGCAGCAATTACTTGCACATCGTCTCCCCTGAAGACAACCTCTGCTTGATCACATCTCTCAATCCAACACTCTTTCATTACGTTCACATTTTCAAAACCCAAATCAGACAATTTCTTCATGAACGCATTGCTGTTCAGAGACACAAGCTCCGCATTGTTCAGGACACCTTCAATGCCTTTGGGATAGCTATCAACACCACAAATCTCCAAATATTTTGTGTGTTCCACAGGATGAGCAAAATGCCTGGACTCAAAGTAGATGTCTCTAAAGATAAATTGCTTCCTTTGGAAACGAATGTCATTCTCTAAGCTGGCCCTCTCTGAAGGACACACACAAAAATGAAATTTCCTGAAGCAGTTCTCCCAGAGCTGGGAGTTCTTCTCCAAAGATAAGAGCAAGTCGGAGTTACCGACGGCTACATAGACTCCATCTTTCCTGACCAGCTCCATTGGGGTATCAGAGACATTGCAATTGTCCAGGTTCAGATTTTCAGGTAGCCACTGCAAGGCCTCCCAATTGAGTCTTGTGTACCTCGTTCCAGATAGATCAGCGCAAATTAGCCGGGTCAGTTTAGAGATCTCATAAGGGAATTCAACTAGTGTTGTGCCTGAAAGATCAAGCTCCTCCAGCACCGTTGCAACTTCCAAGTGGAGCCCTGACTTAATGCAGTGGCACCTCCTCAGTGAGAGGTGACGAAGGTTGGCAAGGTTACCGAGAAAATGTAATGATGTAACTGGGGTTTCAGAAAGATCGAGGACTCTGAGTTGGCTCATGCGTTCAAGGGAGCTGTATCCTGCTATAAAGGAAGTACATGACAGATCAAGCACCTCAAGCTTTTCAAGTGCATGCAGCTCCATCACACTCTGTAGAGACTGGCAACCTCGCAGAAGCAGCACCCGGAGGTCGAGTAATTTGGAGATGGAAGCCGGCAGCCACCGAATACCGGTGTATGAAAGGTCGAGAACTCGAAGCTTCTCCATGTGATCAAAAAATGCATTTGGAATTTTAGTTAAGGCTTGATTCCCTTTGAGCAGCAAGGTTGAGAGGTTGCTACATTGCGGGCATTCGGGCAACTTTCTTAGTAAGTTGTCCATCAGTGAGATCCTCATTAAGTTTCTCCACGCACACTCATTTGGTGGCGCGGTTAGAAGCGTTCCCGCCCTCTCATAGGAGGTTCTACCGCTTGCCCTCGCAATTTCCAGTGCCACTTCTCTGACCACATCGTGCATGCTAACGCGATCGCCCGTCTCTCTATAAAGAGCACCACGATTCACAAGCTCCTCGAGCACCACTCTCCCCTGCTTGTAAGCTTCCTGTCGGTAGTCATACCCATCAATGAATCCTTCCAGCACCCAATATCGAATCAGCTCCTCCGAATTGATATCCCTGGCCCCTGAAAAGAGCGTGCAGTACAAGAAGCAATCTTTCATCAAATCACTGGGCAAAGCATCATAAGAAAATTTTACCACCCTATTCATTGTCTGAAACGTTAGCTGCTCCGCGTCGGCTCTCAATGCGGACGAGGCCTGCCGCAATCGATCCCAAAGCAGCGAAGCATCTTTTATATTTCTCAAGGCTCCTGCAATCAAGATGATCAGAAGGGGCGCGCCGGAGCACTGGCCACTTACGGTTTGCGCAACCGAGTGGACTGCCGGTGAAGTGAATGGTTCGCCTGCAACGTCGCAAAACAAACTCCAGGATTCCTTCGCAGGAAGAGCTAAGGGCTCAAACACCTCGGCGGGCTCCATCACGACAAAAGTCCGAGTCGACCTCGTGGTAACCATGACCTTGGAAAGGTTCTCCGGACCAGGGCAGGGAACTCCCATTAAATCCAAAACCTCATCCTCCACCAACCATGCATCATCCAGCACCAGCAAGAACCTCTTCTCCGATAGAGTTCTCCAAATCTCGTTCCTGATCGTCGAGACAATCTCTCCTCCATCGCCGTCGGCACGGTTAGTGGGAATTGGAATGAAAAGATTCTCCGCAATCCTCCTCTGGGCATGCCTCCAATTGAGATCGACGGACAATGTGACCCAGACGAAGATGTCGAAAAGATCGGTATCCATGGCTCGGCGCATGGCGTGCCTCGCAGTCCATGTCTTCCCAACCCCTCCGTTCATGCTGAAGAGGACAATTCGCCCAACATTTGGGTCTTGGAGAGAACTCAGTACCTTCTCTATGCGTCCTTCTCCGGTGGCCATGGTGGTGTGCTGGGGGGGTTTGTGAGTAGCTCGGTTTGGAGAGCGACGAACTGACAAGAGGAGGATGGGGAGCAGGGAAGATCTGGGGTAGCTTTGCCGTTGTTCGCAGGTGCGAGTGTTTGGTGTGCGATTTAGAGGAAGGATATCCATTAAAAAAAACCCTTGAAACTTTTTCACCTATGGGTAACTGGAAACTTCTAGGAAAGATGCCATTTGCTTCCTATGAACTTCCTCGCCACTTGCTTGGTTCCTTATCTCCGTCGTTTTCTTTGCCCTGTTGCATTTGTTTTTCTATAGGATATGGCGGATTGAATTTCCTATGAACTTCTTGTTTGGATGAGTTGGTGTTGACAATGGTGGCGCGTCGGGTGTCATTAGGGCGAAGGCGAACGGGAGACAATCCGTCCGATTGTGGGCCCCATTTGCGCCTACCATCTCTCATGGCTTCTAACGCGTTGTCCGCGCTAATGTCTCTGACCGACCATCCTAAGGGCTCATGTGCCGCCCTCCGAACCAAGCATTTAGGTCCAACGACGAGACACGGCCTCATAATTTTTTTTAGAATATTAGCTTTAAAGAATATGTAAGATCTGAAAATTTAATCCGCATCATTCTCTATCTCCTTCTGGACCTTGCCACCATAGTCCATAGACCCCATCAACGCGACCTCTTCCACCACCACAACAACTACCAAATTGCCATCGTTGACCACAGCATCAAGCTCAAATTTAACCCAGCTTCGCCACCGTCCTCCACGATCTGCTTCCCCACCCTAAGTTCTCCAACATTTTCATCTTAGGCTGTAGCCTCTAGCACATGCTCCACTCCACAAACTCCTCGAAGTATGGCAAATAGCTGGTTGCTATGAACAAGACAGTGGTATCTCTACTTTCACTAATCTTGCCCGAGTTTAGACTTGATGGCATGTCAATGGCCTCGGTGTAGCTACTCCACATGTTTTGGCGCTACTTGTCGATGCTGATTAGCTCGATGCTCAACACCCAGGAGAAGAGGGAAGGGTACAATCGGGGGGTGAATGAGAGCAAAGTCTTGCAAAGATTCGGCAGGCTATTTCTGTCTCTAGGTTGGTCAGGGCTATGACGGTCGGCACCGACAGTGGCAGAGATGACGATCGGGGGAGTCTAGGCAAAGAGAGGAGGAAGGGGGTCTCTCTTATGGTGGGTAGGAAGTGGGAAGATGAAGGAGCCTGGCGGGACCGCATGGCCACCATAGAGGAAGCTTTAAAGGGTGACACTAATGAAGCAGAGGGCAATGTCCCTCGAAAAGTAGTAAACCTTGGATCGCCATTCACCATCGGCATCTGAAAAGGAGGAGAGACTGGAGAGGAGCGAATTCCCTCTCCCAATTTAGGAATAACCAACAAATAGGATAATGCTAGCCCCTACTCAAATTAACCGAGTTTACTTTTAAATAGGATATTTCTAATTCGAGTCGGGTTTCATTATCTAACCCGAGTTCAGCCCATTTAATAGATAGGCTTATTTTCAAGCCCAACTTGGCCCACCGAGATTAATTCTGTGCTCCTCCATAAAACTTCAAGCTTAACCAGGCCGTCCGAGCCATGAACAAATCTAATCAAGAGGAGCTAATCCTTACCGTTTGCCCTATGCCCACATCACCTCTTGAGATCTAGCTTTAACCAATCAAACCCCCCACACCGAGCAAGCATAATTTTGATTACTTAATTTCAATTGGACTTATGTTGGGATGGAAAATTGCTTGAAACAATCATTTAAAAAAATCTAATCTTCTTTTTCATTGAAAAAACTAACAAATTTGAAAAAAAAAAAAATCATAACAAGTTTTCCAGAAAACTTTCTCATTTTCTTTGGAAAATCTTGGGTTTTCTCTTTTCTTTTCATGAATTTCCTCATCTAATCTAATTTCTAATTTATATTCAAAAAAAAAAAACCACCATTCATCTTCTCCTTTAATTTTTCACATGCTTCCCACGTGCTACAGGAAAGCTACGTCCAAATCTCGGTTATGTTCTGTCCGAGTCATGTTCTCTGACCCCGTCACTGATTCTCCCAATGCCATCCTATCTCCATGTGATTATGGCTGTGTTACGATCTCGCGTTTCGGCTTGAGCTCTTTTACTCGTCAAGTTTCAATTGGCCTCCTTACTAGCCGTTGAGAGTGGAGGGTATTTGCCGCCAACCATACATACAAATTGGCCTTCGTTGCCAACTATGCGTAAAAATCCGCCAGAATTAAATTCCATTTGCATCTTGATCATTTCGTTCCCTTTTTCTTCTCAATATCTTGTTTCTTTCTTCCATCTTTACATTTATTTTTCCTGATAATAAACTACCCTTAACATGCTTACCATGCTTGCGAATACCAGATTTTTCTTTTTCGTTTTATTTGGTTTACATTATCCTGCATGTATGATTTAGAATACATCTCTAACTTTCAAATTTTCTTCTAATAAAATTTAGTGGGTTTTAAGTGCATCCCACATGGAAATATATTTAAACATTTATTTTTTAAAAAATAAGTAGATAACGCTAATAAATTATATTTCAAAATTTCAAGAAGGAGAATGGAGAGGAATAATTAGATACTGAATATTGGCATTCAAATGGGAAATAAAAATTGGGTAATAAGAGAGGACACGTCAGATTAAGCCAATTCCAGGTGAGCCTACCTACATCGAAATAGTCATCCAGATTAATCAAAAAATTGGCGTGATGCAATTCCCCGTAGTTCATTGCGTGTAGTATTATTTCGTTCCCTCGAGAATAACCAGCCAGATGGTTGGTACAACTAATTCTCTCTCAAGTGTAGTACATGTTTATGGTACCACACAACAGAAGTACGGACCTTTACTTAGTCGGGGACATTTCGAGATCTCTGTGATCACAAAATTCGTTTTTATTGGCTATTTTATTTTTCCGGCCATTAAACAAAATTTTCTAGTAGTGATTAAGATCCATATATCATCAACAGAAAAGAAAAGAAAAAAAAAAAAGCAGTACAAAAGTAGAACGTTGACTGCTGTACTGAGTTTAGTACAAAGGCAACGGCAACTCAATGTACTTCTTTTTCTGGTAAAACAACTCAATGTACTTCTAAAGCTTCAAACTCCAAAATATATAGGAGTAGAAGGGTCAAGGAATGAGGTGGAACCGTGTAGCTTGAAGATCTAAATCAAAAGCATCATCGAGTGCAGCGTTGATGAACTCCTATTACCTTTTTTCGCTAGCCGAATCAAAAGCTGTCTCCTGTGCAGCGAGTGTGAGGATTTCGCCAGCGCTGCATTCGATAATGTCTTTGATATATCGCGAAAATGAGGCAGCCATAGAGCTCGTTCATCAAATTTGGAGGTGATGGCGATCTAATTTTTGTTTATGAATTGCGATACAAGATCTGTCACTGCCACCTCATTTTCCTTCTAATATTCCAAGTTATTCCCAAGATGTAGTGTGAGTTATGGGAAGAATCACTTTCTTTTCTGTTTTTTCAGAGAAGACCTGGCATCTGCCAAGATTTTTCTTAAATGATCAAATTTCTAGGAAATTTCAACTTACAATTTCTATATCAAACATTACGGGGAAGCCCTTCCTCCCCTAACTGGTGCTCTCTCCCCTGCTCCCACGTCCCACACCTCGTCCACCTTTACCTTGACCGTTCCTCATTTCTCTCTCCACTCTTTATCTCTGTTTCCCCGCGTCTCAGCGTCTCCACTTTGCCCCCTCTCAATCCCAACCTCACTACCCGATCTTCGCTTTGCGCCTTTGCTCCTCTCTCTCTCTCTCACTCTTCCGCCACCACCCCACCTATGACTCATCTCTGCGCCATCCTCTTCTCCCTCTCTCCTCCTGCCCATCCCCACCATGATCTCTTTCTCCTCCTCATCCTTCTCCCGCAGCCTTGTCTTAACACTATCCTCCATCTCATCTTCTTGAAACTTGCTAATCCAAAAGGTCATTGGACTCGACATGGATTTATTTGATCATTACAAGTAGGATTGGATGAGATCCAAAAGCGGGGTATATCGTATTGGAAAATTAAATCATGTGCCAAATTTTTGGATGTCATGCTCAATTGAGATAATTTTTTTTTTAAAATAGATAACTTGTTAAACTCTATGACGTGATATTACTCTTCAAGGGGTGCAACACATCGA